>NW_012123043.1:1591765-1663088 GCF_000951035.1 Colobus angolensis palliatus
CAATCCCACCAACAGTGTAAAAGTGTTCCTATTTCTCCACATCCTCTCCAGCACCTGTTGTTTCCTGACTTTTGAATGATTGCCATTCTAACTGGTGTGAGATGGTATCTCCTTGTGGTGTTGATTTGCATTTCTCTGATGGCCAGTGATGATGAGCATATCTCAGACAGTTACAGAATTTTCGAGTTATAAATCCTTCCCCCTTTTTAGTGTCAACTATTACTAATAAGAAATGCCATGCCAAACATACCTTCTCTACAAACCTTGCAGATAACTTCTATTTCTATTTGGAGGTGTCTATATTCAAAAAACTTTTGACTTTAGGAATTTCACCAGGATAAAATGTTAGATTTGTTTCTTTATTTAGAACTCTTAAAGTCCTTTTACTGCTCAGACTTTAGTTTATTTCTTCACGTCAGGGGAATTTTCTTAAATAATTTATTCAATTATTGTCTCCCCGATTTCTGTTTTTTTTCTCCTGAAAATTCTATCATTTATATTGTACCTCATGAATCTAGTCTTCAGTCATATTATCTTTTCCCTCATGATAGCCATCTCTCCATAGTTTTGCTTTGCCATTAGAAATGTTACTTGTACTTGACCTCTTAAGTTACTTAATATGATTTTTATATTGGCCATTCTCATTCAATTCAACTATTGTATTGTTTCCCGTAAAATAATGATTTTTTTGTTTTATTTTGCTTTGCTATTGTTTTAGCACAAGACAGACTTTTAAAACTCAAGTGTACTGAATTCTACATTTTATATTTTTATCTCTCCCCACAAGTGCTTTTGCTTCACTGCAAATATGCCCTGATTATTCTGCCTGATCATCCTTTCTGACTGGTGGGAAATTTTAGATAGGTTGTTATTTCTGACTTCTTGTCTCATGCAGCTCAGATCTAGAGGTTGGAGTTTCCTAAGAGTTTAGAATCCCATTGCTAAGAAAAGCAGAATAGTTCTAACACCCACAGTTTAGAGGGTTGCCTGTTTCTTGCCAAAGCACCTGGAGGAATTCTCTTCACTCCCTAGCTCCCCTGAACTCTTTCAGCCTCTAGGGACAGAAGAACTCATTCATCACTGACCCTCTCAATATTCTAGGGGCCAGAGGCACCTTGTATATTCACTCAGAAGAATGTCACCCTTCTTCTTGTGGTTTCCCAAAATATAAGATAGCAATTACGAAAAAAAAAATAAATGAAAGAATCGTAGGATAGGTCCAGAAGATATAAAGCTACTTCTTATGAGTCCACAAATCTGTGAAAGCTAGAGTCATCCTACAATCTACTTCTTTATTTTCCTTTTGCCCAGGCAATAATGCTTTACTCTAGTAGTTTGCCCTGCCACAATTCTTTCTGCTGTGATTTTAACAGATGTCATATCCCAATTATACCAGCTTTCCATGAGTTCCAAAGTCTCCTGGGTTAAGAGTCAAATAGCTTGAAATAGGAGTAGATAAAAAAGAGAAGGTGGCCCAGCTGCTGCCAGAATCTCTGCTCATGGTATCTACTTTCTGTAACACTCCTAAAGTGAGCTGATCAAATCCTACTAGTGAGTGAGTTCTCGTGAGATCTAGTCATTTGAAAGTATGTGGTACCTCCCCACTCATTCTCCTGCTCCTGCTTACATGTGACAGGCCTGCTTTCCCTGTATAGCCTGCAGAACTGTGAACCATTAAACTTCTTTTCTCATAAATTACCCAGTTTCAGGTATAAAAAGCAATCTTTAAAGCAATGCAAGAACGAACTAATCCACTGCTCCAGAAAAGATATCATATATGACACAACATCTACAATTAAGGTATAAATTTACTTGAGTTATGGTAGCTCACTCTCATGCTCAAAGATCCATCTGACTTTTTATGTTGGTGAATAAATGGCAATATCATCGGGACTACCTCCCATTCATCCTTAGGTCTTTAATAATGGTACTAATTGTTGCTATTTTTCCAGAATAAGGTATTATTTTGGATTTACTCTCTTGACTGTAGAGTACAAGGGTAATTTCAGAGGCTTCCATTTGGCATTTCTTTTTACAATATCCCCTACCTCACAGGCCAAGGAACCAGAGTGGGATTTTTTCCAACAATAAGGTGTCTTACTTTAATTATATATTGAAGACCGAGAAAATGATCATCCATGGTCCTAGTAGACCCACTATGAGCTGGACCTGTTCCAGAACCTGAATTTATTACTCAGCCCTCATTTATACCTAATCTAATATAGCGGCCATGGTATTTCTTCCAGCCCCTATTTATCTAGGTCAACTCGAGTCCTACATGAAGCAGTCCTTGAACTATTTCAGTGTTCCCTTTTCCCCAGTGAACAATTACCTAAGCAAATGGCCACAGATCTTTTGGGGGAAAGACTGGAGAATTGTTACCTAAACACTTTTAACGGTAATGTAGGGTCCTTCCCCTGAGGAGCTGGTCTCTCCTCCCATCAGTGGTTCCTGGACTGAAAACTGCTACAAGTTCTGCAGTAGGAAAGAAATTGTGACTCCTTATTGAGGCAGCTGCCCTTAAATTCCTTTTCATCCCTCTGTGGTTTTCGTGGCTTGTACAGATTGAGCTAGACTGTGTAGCAGGAGAATATCACAGGTATGATGAACACAATTGGAAATATGCGATCTCATTTCTGTCTTCATCTGTTGAGTAGCTAAAATTATCCAGCTCCTCTGGACCTCAGCTACAAAAATGCATCTTGCATCTTGCCCACCTGGAAATAACTTCAGAGTGCCTACACTAGTTCTAGCCACTGTAGCCTCTTCTTACCTACTGAGGAGAGCTGATCTGGCATTGCCCTTGGGAGTTTCTCTACTCTTAGATTCTCACTAACATGATGTGTTTCTACTAACCCATGTTAGTAGAAACAAACACATGATGTGTTGCTTGAGTGTGACCAGTCTCAGATTCCACTGTGTATGACACAGTTTCACCTGCTCCCCGTCACTTCATCTCTACCAAACCTGACTCACTGATAGTGTTCTGCCTGTAACTACATCAGGAGTAAGAATAAAGAGAGGTGTGTGTGTGTGTTCATGTGTGAAGAAGGGGAGGATTGTGGGGGCAAAAGATCTCTATCTCAAATATATTTTTTCCTTCTATAGAGTACCTTCTGAGTCACCCATTTACTATAATCTAACACTGAGATAAAGTGTAACTTTCTCAGCTTCCTTCCAGGTTAATTTTCAGAGATCTGAACATGCACACTGACTTGAGCTGTCAGAATATATCTTGATTTCTAAAAGACGTTTAATCAGTTTTCCAAGATATTCCTGCAGATAAAATGAGAGAATGTTGAAAGAATAATAATAAAGTTATTATTCCAGTTATGAATAACCACACCCAAAGAATACCAAGCTTTAAATCACTGTCAGCCTTGAGTTAGGTTTCTTGTGACATGCATTAGATACTGTCTTATTCAACATTTTAATCAATGGCTTGGATAAAAATAAAGATACACTTATACAAGCAAAGTTGGATGAAAAAAGCTAACATTTAAAAATAGAGTAAAGTTGTATGAGTCCGTTTTCATACTGCTAATAAAGACATACCCAAGACTTGGAAGAAAAAGAGGTTTAATTGGACTTACAGTTTCACATGGCTGAGGAGACCTTAGAATCATGGCAGGAGGTGAAATGCACTTCTTACATGGTGCAGCAAGAGAAAATGAGGAAGATGCAAGAGTGGAAACCCCGATAAAACCATCATATCTCATGAGACTTATTTACTACCATGAGAATAGCATGGGGAAAACTGCCCCCATGATTCAAATTATCTCCCACTGGGTCCCTCCCACAACATGTGGGAATTATGGGAGTACAATTTAAGGTGAGATTTGGGTGGGGACACAGAGCCGAACCATATCATTCCAACATTGGCCCCTTCAAATCTCATGTCCTCACATTTCAAAACCAATCATGCCTTCCCAACAGTCCCCCAAAGACTTAACTCATTTCAGCATTAACTCAGAAGTCCACAGTCCAAAGTCTCATCTGAGACAAGGCAAGTCCCTTCCACCTATGAGCCTATAAAATCAAAAGCAAGCTAATTTCTTCCTAGATACAATTGGGGTTACAGATATTGAGTAAATACAGCCACTACAAATGGAAGAAATTGGCCAAAACAAAGGGGTTACAGGGCCTATGCAAGTCCAAAAATCCAGTGGGGCAGTCAAGTTTTAAAGCTCCAAAATGATATCCTTTGACTTCAGGTCTCACACCAAGGTCACACTGATGCAAGAGGTGGGTTACTATGGTCTTGGGCAGCTCTGCCTCTGTGGCTTTGTGGGGTACAGCCCCCCTCCCAGCTTCTTTTATGGGCTGGTGTTGAGTGACTGTGGCTTTTCCAGGTGCACAGTGTAAACTGCCAGTGGATCTACCATTCTGAGGTCTGAAGGATGGTGGACCTCTTCTCACAGCTTCACTAGGTGGTGCTCCAGTAGGGACTCTGTGTGTGGGCTTCAACCCCACATTTCCCTTCTGCACTGCCCTAGCAGAGGTTCTCAATGAGTGCCCCACCCCTGCAACAAACTTCTACCTGGGCATCCAGGCATTTCCATACACCTTCTGAAATCTAGGCAGAGGTTCCCAAACCCCAGTTCTTGACTTCTGTGCACCATCAGGCTCCACACCATGTGGAAGCTGCTGAGGCTTGGGACTTGCACCCTCTGAAGTCATAGTCTAAACTCTATATTAGAGTTCAGCCATGGAAGGAGTGGCTGTTATTCAGGGCACCAAGTTCCTAAACTGCACACAGAACAGGAACCCTGGGCCCTTCCCATGAAACCATTTTATCCTCCTCTGCCTCCAGGTCTGTGATGGGAGAGGCTGCCACAAAGGTCTCTGATATACTCTGGAGACATTTTCCCCCTTTTTTTGGGGATTAACATTTGACTCCTTGTTACTTATGCAAATTCATGCAGCCAGCTTGAATTTTTCTTCAGAAAATGGGATTTTTCTTTTCTATCGCATTGTCAGGCTATAAGTTTTCTGAACTTTTACAACTGAATGCCTTTAGCAGCACCCAAGTCACATCTGGAATACTTTGTTGCTTAGAAATTTTTTCCACCAGATACCCTAAATCATCTCTCTTAAGTTCAAAGTTCCACAAATCCCTAGGGCACGGGCAAAATGCTGCCAGTCTCTTTGCTAAAACATAACAAAAGTCACCTTTGTTCCAGTTCCCAACAAGTTCCTCGTTGCCATTTGAGACCACCTCAGCCTGGACCTTATTGTCTATATCGCTATCAGGCTTTTGGTCAAAGCCATTCAAAAAGTCTCTAGGAAGTTCCAAACTTTCTCACATATTTCTGTCTTCTTCTTAGCCCTCCAAACTGTTCCAACCTCTGCCTGTTACCCAGTTCCAAAGTTGCTTCCACATTTTTGGGTATCTTTTCAGTAACACCCCATGATTGGTACCAATTTATTTTATTAGTCTGTTTTCATGCTGCTGATGAATACATACCCAAGACTGGGAAGGAAAAGAGGTTTAAATGGACTTACAGTTCCATATGACTGAGGAGGCCTCAGAATCATGGTGGGAAGTGAAGGGCACTTCTTACATGGTGGTGGCAAGAGGAAATGACAATGATGTAAGAGAGGAAACCCCTGATAAAACCATCATATCTCAAAAGACTTACTCACTACAAAGAGAACAGTATGGGGGAAATTGCCCACATGATTCAAATTATCTCTCACTGGGTCCTTCCCATAACATGTGGGAATTGTGGGAGTACAATTCAAGACGAGATCTGGGTGGAGACACAGAGCCAAACCATATCATTAGTCATGGTACAAAATTAATAAGATGAAACTTAGAGAAGAATACCATCTTAGAATTATACTGAAGCTAAGATCACACAGTTTCAAACAACTGATTGTATAGATGAGGAAACCAATGCCCAGAGAGGTGAAATGATTGACATAAGGCCACTGAGCTTGCTTGTAGCAGAGCACGATTGAATTCTGGCTCGTTTTTCCAGGGTTATGTGACTATGCCTTGGTTCTTCTCACTCAATACTATCCTTAGATAGCCTCCATATTATTCCTCCAAATTGATTTTTAATTGGCTGAATTCAGAATAGATAATAAAAACTATGCTTATCAATGCGGAGTCCTATATCTAGTCCAAAACAAACAGAAATTGTTTGCATTACTGCAGGATGGACAAGGCAGACATGTGAAAGAGACACTGGTTTTTTGGCAATAATACATTTCTAAAATGTGATTTGACTTCATAAAAAGCTAATTCAGTCTTACATTGCATCAGTGGACAGGAGGCATTCAGATTGAGACAGGCTTTTGTTGCATTTTGTTCTGCAATGATCAGAACACTTTTTTAATGGCCTATCCCGTGCTGGGCAGCACCTTCACAAACTAAAGAACATTAATCATAGGACTATCTGAGTGAAAATCTGGAAATCATGACAGAAATAGAATATTTGTTGAAACTGACATTGAGAATTTTTCACCTAGAGGAAGTAAGCATTTAATTTATGTGTGTGTTTGATACAACACATTAGTAAACAGCCATGAAGAAAAGGAATGATTTATTTGTAATCATGTTTGGTTCTGTCTGAAGTGGTCTGAATTTTCTGTAATAAAGAGAGTCTGGTAAAGCTGAATTTTCTTTCTGATTAAAAACAGCATTAATCCTCTTTGCTTTTGTTAATCTAAAATGATCCAGTGCCTTTTTTTTCAAAAACCACAAAGAATTGCATTTCTTTGCTTAGTACCTAAACATGTTACCCATTGAGCCAAAAGATATAAACCCCAGAAGCACTTTTATTCTTTCCACTGTTTGGTTGTATAAGCAATCTGTGGTAGAAATTTTATTTGAATGTTTCTCAGTTAACCCTGCCTGGGTGTCTAGAGATTTATGAGTTACCCCATTAGAGTCACAGGCTTGTGCTAAATCTGTGAAAGAATTTTATTTCAAAGCATAATTTATTTTATTAATAAGTAATATCTTATTTCTACATGATGTTAGTAAGTAGATCAAAAAAGACACTAAAAATAAAGTGGGAATTTTATCGTATTTTCCTTAAGTGTCCTTTGTTCACAAGGAGAATAATTTTAGATCTTTGATAAAAATATTAGTTGGAAATATTTTATTAATTAAAACTCTCAAAGACTAATGAGTTGACATAAGAAAAGTTTTTATCCACCTTTTCCTAAGTGAAGTATTGAAATTGAAATTGAAAGTATTATTATGAACCATGCAGGAAGCCAATATTTTTAATGCTATCATGTTGAAATGACTAATAACTCACACTGATTTCTGTCAGTGAAATAAGAGGATAGTTGAGTTCATTTGAAAAGCAAAGCATAAATATTGATGAATGCCTTTTGACTCTGTCATCTAAACTTCAACTTTAATGCTAATATTATATGCAGTGCCCCCTGCTTTATATTTGTAACATGCACAATATATCTAATGGAGCATGTAGGTATAAAAATATAATTTTTAAATTTTTATATAATTCAAACAAATCTCTCTTTAAAGACCTTATGTGATTCATATTAGAAGATGTAATAGTCACCAATTTTGAGTAAGTTTAGGAAATAAAGGTTTAAACTCAGTCATTTCAGATTTTCCTTAAACCTCTTCTCCCTTGAATGCATCTAATTTAGGGATATTGAGTCCTAAAGTTGTTGAGAGATGGGTGAGAGAACACTGAGTCCTTGGACACCAAATGTCTGTTGGTGACCACAGGGTGTATCACTCTCTGCTGGCCCTTTCTGCCTCCACGGAGTTGTCCAAGTTGCCATCAGTCCACACATTCTCTGTTTGCTCAGCCTAATTTCTCTCTCCCTACATTTCTCACCCTTTAAAAGGCAGAAGTCATTTTGACATGCTCTGCAAAATGCGCACTCTGCAAAATGAGACACCAGGGAGCTGGATCAGGTTTCATCTGGATTCAGTATGCATATACTTCACGTCAACTATTACCATGGTTCAGGATTATCTAAAACTTTTCTCATACATCTCTTCCCTTTCAGAAGATGGCAAGGTCTTTTCTGCTTTGAATTCCTTAGCTCTCTCCCGGCATTCTACCATTCATCTCCTGGAGCTGATGCCTCAGCTCTTCCAAGAGACCCTCACCTGAGTCTGACTTTCTTGTTTTCTTTTCCCATTCTCTTTCTCTCCAAGTTTTCAGAGGTGGTTTTTCTTTTATTCTTTTTTAAAATTTTAATCTCATCTCCATTTAGAGCAGAGGAAAATGCTTTGCACTTTTCCAGCTCTTCTCTCTTAAACCTTGGACATTCATGTTTTCATAAAGCTAGTAGTTTTCTGACATCATGATTTTCTGGCTCTGTCATAATACCTCTCCCTTGGAGCAATGGAAGTCTCAACCCCTGTAGTATCAACGGAGTGGGGAAGGGGAGCATCACTGGTTTGAAAGAAAATATGTGTGTGTTGCAGGGGTAGATAGGATGGGTGGGTAGCGAAGCCTGCTTAATATTTTGTATTATTGTTCTGTTATATGTGCTTCATCATGCTTATTGGTTTATTAGAGAAAATCAAGTGCCTACATGGAAAGAGAAACAGGTGTCTGTCACTGGAATGTAGCTTCCTGAGGTCAGGGACTTGCTTTATTTTCTTCTACAACTTTAAAGCCATGCCTGGCACATAGCAGAAGCACTATAAATAAATCCAGGATTAATGTGTTGAAGGAATGCCCATTACATATCTAGATTGAAAGTGTTCTTAGGTTCAGCACTGTGCTTCAGAGTGGGCCTGAAAAGAAATTAAATGAATGAAAGCTCAGTCTTAAAACAGGACTAAAGCTTTGATAATTTCAAAATGAGAAATAGGTCCATTTTTAGACTGCATCTTTGAAGTATTAGATATCTCAAGTGGGTCATTTTACGGTTGAACTCTCTGACAAATGTCTAAAATGTGACTACTGTGTTGAAGAATAGAGATTAATGTACTGTAGGCCACATTCCCTGCTGGTTCACTGCAAATGGGTCTATGAGTGCCATGTATTGATCTTCTCAGCGCTGTGGGTGGCAAGAGCCCCTTGGCTACCACCTTCATCTGAGAGAAGCCTCCTCCTTTTGCTCAATTTGTCATCTAAATACATGGAGCAAGCAGGGTTGAGTCTAATGTAAAAAGTCTGACCTATATTCAAGATAGTTTCTTCTAGCCTCGGTTTTTCTCTAAATGATAAATTATCAAATATATAAATTGACTGCCACATAGGTAACATTCACTAATATCAGTCGTTATTTTTACTTTATATGTAGAAAGGCTAATTCTGAGCAATGCTGCATGTTACTTGTGCATTAGGTATGAAGTATATGTCAACTTAGGCAACAAAGACTTTCTCCTCATTTTAAAATATTAATTATTGCAACAAAAGTAGTAGCTTTGTTAAGCTACTTGCTAGAGCCTGAAAATGAATCTACGCTATCATGTATAGATGAACATATCACTTTATATTCTTTTAGTCCATTTCATCTAATACAATAGCTACATCAAATAAATTAGAATTAAAATAAGACCTAGGATAATATATTATTTTACACTATTTTAAATTGAAATTTATTTGTTCTTAACTGTTGTTATGCATTCTAATTTTGGTAGTATGTTGTGGCATATGCTTTAAAAAAATATTAAAGACTGGAATCTAAAATTAAAGGGATGATTTGCACCAAAGGCGGTTCCAAACTATGAACTAACACGTTTAGTGAGAGACTACTGAGGACTTAAAAAAAGATGTATTCCTTGCTTATTCCTTTTCTCCATTAGGTTTCAATAGTTTATATATGCATAAAATTCTCTCTCTCTCTCTCTCTCTAAAATAGAGATGGGATCTCACTCTGTTGTCCAGGCTGGAGTGTAGCAGTGTGATCACAGCTCACTGTCACCTTGAACTCCTGGACTCAAGCAATCATTCTGCTTCAGCCTCTTTAGTAGCTGGGACTACAGGTGCACACCACCATATGCAATTATTTTTTTAAGTTTTTTGTAGAGACAGGAATCTGACTATGTTGCCCAGGCTGCTCTCGAACTTTGGGCTCAAGTGAACCTCCCACCTCTGCCTCCCAAACTACCTGAATTACAACTGTGATCCACCACTCCCAGCCCCATTTGTCTCATAGTTTGGTAGACTGAGAATCCTGGGCAACAATTTGTTTGAAAGCTGATAGCTGTATTTGAGAAATAGCAAAAGAAGGCTATAATTTGGATTTCTATTTTGAAAGATGGCATAAACAATACTAGGAGTTCATTCTGGGAAAACGTTATCTAAAGATGTAATTAAGAAAATAATTTTGCATGAAGAAAGAAGGTCATTAAATAATAATATTTAAATAATTCGTAAAGTTAGAGGTCTTTTCTTGGTGTTACCTTTATCTTTAAGCAAGAAATTTGTTGTTATATAATAGGGTAGTATAACTGGATCCGAAATTTTTTTTAAAATCCACAATTTGGATAAATTTTTATAGGACCCAAGTGGAATAAATTGTTTAGTAATCGGTAGATTTCTGCTTAATGATTATCCTTGCAGAAGTCTAATGATATTTACAATTTCTACATTTATAGTTGCTCTTGCTGGCTGAGTAAAATATCATTTGTTGAGACTCAATGTTATCTTCCCCCTAAATTATATGGACTTTCTAAATTTTAAAATTAATGTTTATTCATTATTTAAAATCAAAATTCCATCTGAATTTTAACTCACTTATTTTTAGCACTGTTCTTTTTCTTCTTGGCTATCTTTAAAAAACATAGAGATTAAGTGACATTTAATTGTCCAAAAATGAAATAGTCAAGCCTGTTTGATAACTTTCTATAATTGATTAGGGATAAACAAAGAGGCAATATTTTCCCACACTAGATTTGGTCAGTGTAGTATAAAAAAAGTTTTAGACATCAAAGGATTATTTTTATCAAATTAGAAGCCTGCCTAAACCATATCATTCCTTGGTTTTACCTCCAAATCATTTATATTGTACAAGTCACTCAGGGCAGCAATAGTGAGTGACAAATAGTATAAATTTAAAAGGAAACGAATTAAATTCTAAAATATTTGCCTAGAGAATAGGTATAAGATAAGGGACTAATTTTAAATAATAATGCTGGTCCCTTCATTAGAGAAATAAATTAAATTGTCTTTAGATTTCCCACAGGCTGCCATTTACCATTATCCAGTTTTGATAATGAGTTTGAGCAGGTATTTTTCGCTTTGATTCAAACTGCTCTTCTAGTGAAAGAGCCCAAAGGGAAGTAATCTTCTTCAATTCAAATTTCCTATGCCAGGACCAATGACAACCCTGGCAACTGCAACCACTAAAATCATTAAGTCGGATAATGGCTATTCACATAAAGTTCACACAATTGTTAAATTGATTCCAGATGTCTAAATAATCTGCATGCGCATTAGCAGGAAGTATATCAAATACACGCATGTGTGTTCTACATACATTAACCTACCACCTGTCAGTTACATGACAGTAGATAGACCAGAAGTAATAAAGCCTTACTACATGTAAATTGTAGCTCTGAAGTCAGCGTTCACTTATATGAGCTCAAATCCATATAGCTAACTCACCTTTACTTTTATCAAAATTGCTTTGAATTAAGGATGGGAGAAGAACCTTGGATATGGACCCATTAGTTCCATTAAAATCATGTCTTTTGTGAACCTAAGGTAAAAGCTGAGAGAAAGGTTTAAAAGCAGGTCTTTTCTTTTCATTATGAATTCCAAGAAAGGATTCTAGTTGTTGGGAATCTATCGTAATGCTCTTGCTGAAGGTTCCTCAAGTATAACTCAGCATCTGTGTCCCAACTGCTCTTTGGAAGAGAACAGAATTGTTGTCAAGATTTGGTCTACAGCATAAAGTATTACATATTAGAGATATTGATTCGTGTCTGTGAGTTCCCCTCCACAACTCTAATGACCAGATTATCCTAGATGTAAGATGGTCTTTCAGTCCTGATAGGGCTCCATAGTTGCCCTGAAATTACTGCTGTCTTAGGGAGAAACTTTCTTAATTGCTTTAATGTGAAATTATTTATATGTATTTATTTATTTTCTACTTAAAATGTTTTAGTTTATTTTTGTCTTAGGGAAATTTTAAAATCACAATAATGTCAAATGTTCATAAATAGAGATTTTTAGATGTGTTGCACTCAAGCATTTCCTAGGAGCTGTCTTTAAGGTTAACATACCAATCTGGGGCTAGCATGGTTTAGGGTCTTGAAGGACTGCAATAGCACTAGTAAAAGCAGGAAAAGAAGATGTACTCTTTTGGACTAGGAATTTTTTTCTATCTTCTGTTCAAAGAATAAAAGCAAATATGAAGGTATATAAAATATTAGAAAAATACACTCTAAATTTGGTGTATTCAATAACGTATAAAAGATAAAATAATAGCTGGTTTGCTGAAGATAATATGAGTGTCTTATAGCTGTTCTCTTAAAGAAGTGATTCTGAAATGTTTTAGTGTTTACTTTATCAGAATAATAAACTCATCAGATGATTGCCCCTGCACCAGCTTCTTATATAAACTGACCACTGGCTAAAGCTATGGACTTCCTAGCAGAAATTTCTCCCCGATGTTCTATCTCCTATGTCAAATCATTTTACACTTTAGACAGGCAACTGAGGCAACTACACACAGATGTGATATATACCTCAAAAGTTTTCTAAGAAACTTTTATGCAGTTTCAGATGAGGGAAAGGCTGTGTCCTGTTGGAAGGATCTGAGAGTTCCATGCTGGAAATTTCATTTCAATTTGAACCAAGGAAGGGACTACACTGGATCTCAATAGGAACAAGCTGGTTGAGCATATTCCAGACAAAGGACTAATGTGATCAAAAGATCAGAGAAAAGAAATTTCTGACATGACTGGTGACCAGGTCAATTCATCAAACAAGTGGGCCAAGAAATACTGTCATTTGAAAAAAAAAGTTAGAAAGTTGGCTGGGATTGCATTACAGATACCCCTGCATATCAGATTACATTTTTAAAGATTTTTACTCTTCATAAAGGAAGCTGTGGCAAATATTCAAAGAAATTTGTGATCTTGTTAGAGCTGCATTAAGAAGATTAATATGATGAAATTCATAGGATGGAACAAGAAAAGAAACTAGAGGTGGGCAGAGAGAGGTAAAAGCCCAAACTAGGGTGGGGACACTGAGAATGGAAAGGAAGTGACATATTGTGAAAGAAAAAACACAATTTGTGGTTACTTAAATGTACAGAAAAACAGCATAAGCAGATTCTTAATCAATAATTTGCCAATATTTGTTTTACATATTAATAGGGCCAAAGGGTGTTTCATAGTTTTAGGAGGTGCTTCAAGAGATCTGCACCATATCCTCCTCTGGGATGTTCAGAGTGTTAACACATCAAAGTCTATGAGAAGACCTGTGTAAAGATACCAACTCAACTTTATTTCAGCAAGAAATTATCCAACTTACCCCAGTAGATATTGGCATGTCTGTAGTTGTATGTGGAACACCTATTCATAGTCTAAAAACCTAGTATTCTTTAGTACACACTTTCTGGTGCTTAGAGAAGTAATAAACATTAGCTCTCAGTTCTGCCTTTTGCTATGGCACAGCCACACTTTCTTGTCATTTTTATTCCACACACGTCGTTGCTTATCAGTGTGTGCTTATTGAGGGTAGGGGTAATATTGAGCCATAACATAATTTTGAATCATCAAATATTTTGAACTAGAAAATGTTCTAATCTAGCATCACTCAGTTAAAACTCTATTTGAAAATATCTTGGAAGCATACAATAGAATGAAAACCATAAGAACAAAGATCATAAATCCAGAAAATAAAAATGAATGAAAAGATCAAGATATAATGTACAAATGACAGTTAAACTTTTATAATTCCTTAATTTATGAAAAATAATTCAAATACATTTAGTATTTTACAAATGAGCAGGTAAAATAATTGTGATTTTTGAAGACTATATTATTATTTCTGTATAAGAAAGGTAAACATAACACTTGTAATTTGTTTCTGCAGTTAATAATTAACATGGGTCTTTTTTTAGATGAAAAATCTTGAACATGTAAGAAAAGTCTTGACATTATTTTATTAGAATAAAGTACTAGAATTCTCTCATTCCTTATTAAAAAAATAAGCCTATGTTACCATGTTTGTCAATCTCATTTGATTTTCTATTCTTAGGTCTAAAGTTGTACTAAAATTTTAATGCATTTATCAGTAAAACACATGCTTAGAATCCAAATATATTAAAATTTTTGTAAGTAAGCAAAAGAGATAACTAAGGAAATGTTTTCACTTTGATTTTTAGAAAAAAGGTAAATAATTTTATTTTCTAAGAGAGCAAAACAAATTATTTTATGGTGACACTGAGACAGAAAAGAGTTTGTTTTCATTTCTGGTATTATTTGCCAATGTTTGACAGTTGAATTTTTTTTCCAGATGAGAATTGTGCATCAATGTTCAAGTCCCAAGAGATGTTATCAGTCTGAACAGCCCAGTGAACAAGTATTTGTGACCCTCCTTCCAAATGAAACGTTCTCTAGAAAGGTGGAAGTGGTAAGAAACCGTTGAAACAGTGGTTAAGAAGGTAGGTCTTTGTGGTACTGATGGGAAATAGTCGTTAGGGGAAAGCTGCTTCACCACACAGGAAACAGAAAAACTCTTGAATGCATCTTGTCCAGCTGTGGCAGACGAATTTACATAGATAACATTTTAAAACGAGAGAGTTTGTACTCAACTGGTGACCAAGAAACGGAGACGTGAAGGGCTGCAGGCAGAGAGTAGAAGGGACATATTTCAAAGTTACAAGACCTACAAGCTGTGTATTTTGCAAATCACATAACTACACATCTTCTCAGAAAAGATGTTTAAAACAGAGACCTATACTTTATCATATTGAAAACCAGAGCAATCTCCATGAAGGTTAAAAACAAATGTTTACCAAACCAAAAGAAACTCAAGGAAGCATTTTATAAGCTCACAGAGCTGTTACTGAATGCTTTGAAATGGAAATATTTTTTATTTTCTAATTATAGATATTGAAAAAGGTAATAAGTAAAAATATTCATAATAAATATTAAAATAGTAACAACAAAGTTTGCCACTTTTTCTCACTTGAGAGGAACTGATTTGGTTTTGTGAGTTCACTTAATTGTAATGCAAATTCAGAACTGCCATCCACATATTACAGATGAGCAGACAGACTCACAGAGATTGAGGCTTTGGACCAAGCTCCTAGGGCTCAGGTTTTGAACCCAGATGTGATGAAGTCTGAAGCTTGTGCTTGTTAAATATTATTGTGAAACTCCCATCATAATAATTTGAACAGTAACAAGAATAATTACATTCTGTGTTTGGTTTGTTCTCTCTCTCTCTCTTTCTTTAGTTATTTTATTCTTCTTCCAGCATGTCATATATATTATTCTCCATATAAGGAAATATAAGAATATATTCATCCTTAAATACAATGTTGGAAATGCTCTCTTGGAAAGACTTCTTTGTGGCTTCCGGTTTTCTTCATTACTCTGTTTTTAATGATCATTATTATTCTTCTTTCACGATATTGTAACATACTACCAGAGTCATTTTATTGGGAACACTTTGAAACTAAACATACTTCAACAATAATATTGTGGCTCTAACTCAAATTCTCACCCACATGGAAAAATTGTGTGTTTTTGCTATAAAATATATGTGGAAAAAAGAAATGTGAAGTAGAAAATGACGACAAAGTTGAACTAAATTCATTAAAAGCATGATTCATTGGTCTTTCATTCTATTCTATTCATCTAGTGAATTTGTAAGATTTTAAGTGTATTGGTAATTTCTTTAAGCAATCTAGGTACTATTACCGGGGAAAAACATCTCAAAGACAAACACTCTAGTATATCAATAGCTAACTTGAGACCACGTCATACACAAACAGTTGGTGTGCATGTTCTTTACTTCTTTTTGCCTATTTCATGGGATCCCTTTTGCTAGGTGCCCAGTCTAGCAAGAAAGTTAGCCCAGTTGATATTTCACCTTCCAGTCAAAATCTAAGCAAAAATTTTGAACACTATCTTCTCTCTTCTCCTTCTTTCCCCTGGCCTAAGTACTTCAGGAAGGTGTTATCTGATTTGTACGTGTTTTAGGCATCATTATACCTTTCATTTACATGAAGACTAGTTCATTTCACATCTGAGGCCTCTTCCAATTCGCATAACTCTCCCAATTACTTCTTGAACATAGGAAGAGTCAATCTCTCTTTCCTTTTTTAAGGCACTTAGAAAACTTCTTCATTTCCTAAATGTTTCTGTGTCATGTTCTAATTGAATTTTCATCAGGCTATACGACAATTTAAAATGCTACTTTACTGATTTTCTATTTAGGTTAAAGACTACTTTCTAATAACATGTTTCTGTGTGCTTTACACGCATGCACAATTCATGCATGATGCTTGTTTGGTCTATCCCAGAGCCAAGGCAGGCCAAACAATGATTTAGAAATATCCTCTGGGAGACAAACATTTATGTAGCAGGATGACTATATTGTAAACATTTAAGAATTGTCTAAAACTCTCTACAATGTCCATATTCACATTGTCACACTATCCTTTAATACAGCTCTTTTGGATTTTTAAATACAGAAGATTCCTAGGATTAAAGCATTTAACATGGGAGCAACCACTTATAGGAATCTAGTCCAATCCTCTTATTTTATAGCTAAGGAAAATAAGACTCAGCACCATAAGTGTATTGAAGATTGGCTCAAGCATCAGGTTGTTTTCTGATTTCCAATATTGTGTACTTAATTTAGTATAATTACTAGCAATTGATTTTTACTCAGTAAGACATTGGGCCCAGGGTCCCAGAGCAGATAAAAAAATAAATGATCAAAATAGATTGAACCATTTTGGCCTAAATATTACTGTTTTAGAGAAAAATATGATATCAATGGATTTGATGAGGCCTGAGATGCCATATTTGAATGTCCTCAGGATCACTGATTTGCTCACTTTTAGATTTTGAAAGTCATTTTAATGGCTTTTAAAGATGATCATATTATTTTAGTCCAGTTGGATCATTAAGGCAATTTTTTCTAAAGCAAACCACATAAAATCACTAAAGTGGAATAAACCTAAGTTACAAGGAGGACTAAGCAGACACAACCATGAATGAGTAAATCTAAATTCTATGATTAATGACTTTGAGGACCTTGTACTTGACTTCTGTAATAGCATTTAACAAATCCTTTCATCAGAATAATTTCTCATGCTGTACTTTAAATGAAGTTCTTTGTCTGGTCTAGAACAAGCTGGAAAAGAGCTGGCAAAGAGCCTTTGGTCATATATTTCAGATTTGTTAAGTGTCTTTAATCATCCCCCTGTAGATAAAAATATCTTCCACCAAATCTCCTAACTTGGTTCAGATAGTCCATAGTTCATAGTTTCTGAATCCCCAGTGTGGTCTGCTTTCTAACCCTGCCTTGTAGCTTCTTCTTTGCCTTTCATTAAATCAGTGATGAAATTTAAAACTCACAAGCAGAATGACGTAGGCTATAAACATTAAGGAAGTTAAGGAAGTTGATTTGCCATTTGTGTTTTTATACTGTTTCTTTGCATTCCTACGTCTGCATAGATAGGTGTTTTATCTTTCACTATATATATATTTACTTGTCTCTATCTTGATACACTTTGAATAAATAACTAGCCTCCACCCACCAATTTTAATTGATTCCTTGTTAAATTAAAATGAAAATGGTACACATGCACATGCATGTACCCACACACACACTCATACATAACACACACAAAAACAATCTGATCGCTGATCACCTTCAATACTCCCTCTATTCATATCTATATGTCATAATTTTTTGTACTATACATTTTAAGATGCACATTCTTGGTCCCGATGTGTGTTCTGGAAAGATGTTTTGAATTTGCTGTTGTTCACTGGTCTTACAGACACCAGGCTGAGGGACATTGGAGTAGTTCAGCTCTAATATGGTGGAAATGAGTAGTTCTTACAGACTGAATAGCGGAAAATAGCAGAGGACAAAGAGATTTGTATTCAGATTTTTAAAAAAATAATTGCTAGAATTTATAAAAAGAAATCAAATATGTTAAAAATAGAAGAAGAGCAAATTGGGGAAAGACTAAAAAAGAATAAGAAGGAAATGCAAATTTAAAGAAGTGCAAGTCTGTTAAGTGAAATGTAAGAATATTGGGAAAAAATAAGTTAAGCAGACTGATTATTTTGGCAACACAAAATAAAATATCTGTATCTATCTATATATCCATATATATACTAAAAGAGAGGAGAGAACAAACCACAAGTCTAAAATATTATTGTACTAAGAAATAATAAAGTATTATCATTGCTGCTACTTCTCTTACCTATGGTCATATTAAATATTACCAAAATAATTATCTACAAAGTGAATCTGATATTATTGTATTACTCAAATTAATGTATAACACATTCTACACTTTTCTCCACTTTTACAAAATACTTATATTGCATTATTGCTCAGTCAATTTATTCGATAATGTTGATCATTTTAGACATCTTTAGAAGTGCAGAACATGGGGAAGGAGGAACAAGATGACTGATTAGATGCAACCAGGAGGCACTGCTCCCACTCGGAGAGACCAAATTATCAAGTAAACCACCATCATTCGGGAATGTCTTCAGAGAGAAAATGCCTAGACTCAATGAAGAGGTGATGCTGAAGCTGAGACTGAACAGAGAGGAAGCTGGGAACCGCATTTAGGGTACCTGAATGCTAGGGCTAGCTCCTGATCCTGAATGGTTCCTGGGAAAGAAGTGAGTGAAGGATGATTCACATTTGTCATGAACCTCTGGGATCCTTGCTACAGGGGACCCCACATCACCCATGGACTTATGAGTTATCTAGAGGATCTTCCCAGGGAGCAGGCAGAGACAAGCCTTCAGACAACATGGAACCTAGGAGCTTTTGTTCACTGGGCAGCTCCAGCAGAGAGCAGCCATAGATGCCCACGCCCCAGGGATCTCCATGCACCTCCAGGAGGCACTGGTCTTAGCTGACCTCCGAGCTAAGAAAGAGCAGGGCTGGTTTCCCTGAGGAACTACAGCACATCTATTCCATAAGACCTCCTGCCCACTGGCCCCTCCTGCCCACTGGACCCCATAGGGTCCATGCCTAACTGTTCTGCAGAAACAAGTGCATAGTGCAGCCTCTGCAGTTCAGCCTGAGTGCATTGTTCCACATGAATAGTTTCCTGGTAACCCAAGAGCACATCAGATCCCTCAGCACAGCCAGAACCCAACCCTGAGCCATGGGATGCCCCCAGGGATGCAGCACAAATCTGGGGAGAATGAGCCAAGCTCTGTAGCCTGCACCTGAGCAGGGAAGGAGCCCCCATCTTAAAAGCACTGCAACGGGTGAAATGCACTGGTTCTTGGACCAGGGTGGAAGTTGGGTGAGCTTCCTTCTGAAGAACCATTCCAGAAAGACTGGCATATCTCCCTGCTGCAGCCTTTCCCTAAGGGAGCCCCATGGCCCAGAGCACCTAACAAAAGAAATGTGGACATGGTGCCAGTGATTGAAGGGGGTGCCCCCATGGGCCATGAGCAGACCTGGTGAGGGAGTAATGTAGCTCCCCTCAACCACAAAGCACGTCTGTAAACTGAATGAAATACATAAAGTGGTATAGTTGGGTATTAGTCTACCTATAAGCCATTAGTCTTAAGTACCATCTACTGGATCACAGCCAAAACTACAAAAACAAAATTATCCTACTAACAATATATATGCCTGTGAAACCAAGCACAACAATTCACCCATATATCAAGATCCTATGCAGAGTCCTTGCCCTCAGAGCCCTTGCCATCCAGAAATGAAGCCAAGTGACTATACTCAACTTATATCATAGTTAAATGAACACCAACCCTCCAAAATGAGAAAGAATCAGCACAAGAACTCTGCTAATTCATAAGGCCAGTATGTCCCCTTACCTCCAAATGAGTCCACTTACTCCCCAACAATGGTTTTTAACCAGTCTGAAATGACTGAAATGACAGACATAGAAATCAGAATCTGGATGTCAAGGACACTCATCAAGATTCAAGAGAATATTGAAACCCAATCCAGTGAATTCAAGGAATCCAGTAAAATAATCCCAGAGAAACAGCCATTTTAAGAAAAAAAACCTGAAATTCTAGAAAAATTCACTACAAGAATTTCATAATGCAATTAGATGTATTAAAAACAGAAAAGACTGAGCTGAGGAAATAATCTCAGAGCTTGAAGGCTGGCTCTTTGAATCAACACAGACCAAAAAAAAAAAGATAAGAAAAAGAAGATTTAAGATGTGAACAAAACCTCCAAGAAATATGGGATTATATAAAGAGACAAAATCCAAGACTCCTCTGTATTCCTGAGAGAGAATGAGCAACTTGGGAAATATATCTGAGGATGTAGTCCATTAAAATTTCACTAATCTCACTAGAGAAGTTGACATGCAAATCAATACAGAAAACCACAGGTAAATACAATGTAAGACCACCATCCTCAAGGAACATAGTCATTATATTCATCAAGGTCAATGCAAATGAAGAAAATCTTAAAGTCAACCAGAGAGAAGGTCAAGTTATGAGGCTAGCAGCAAACTTCTCAGCAGAAACCTTATAAACCAGAATAGATTGAGGGCCTATTTTCAGCATTGTTAGAAAAGGAATTCCAATCAAAAATTTCATATCCTACCAAACTAAGCTTCATAAGTGAAGGAGAAATAAAATCCTTTTCAGATAAGCAAACACTGAGGGAATTTGTTTCAAAGAAACCAGCCTTACAACCGGTCCTTAGAGAGTGCTAAACATGGAATCAAAAAAACACCTGCCACCACAAAACACACCTAAGCACATAGCTCACAGGCACTTTAAAGCAACTGCACAACCAGCTAACAGGATCAAAATCATACATATCAATGCTAACCTTGAATTAAATGCGGCCAAACATTCCATTTAAAAGACGTACAGTGGCAAACTGAATGGAAAGACAAGACTCAACTATCTGTTTTCTTCAAGAGATCCACCTCATATGTAATGACACTTATAGGCTTAAAGTAAAGGGTTGAGAAAGCTCTACCATGCAAACAGAGAAGAAAAAGAGAAGAAGTCACTATTTTTATATAAGATAAAATAGACTTTAAGCCAATAAAAATGTAGAAGGACAATGAAACACATTACACAATAAAGGGTATAATTCAACAAGAAGACTTAACAATTCTAAACATATATGCACCCAACACTGGAGCACCAAGACTCATAAAATAAATTCTTGTCCTATGAAAAGACTTAAAAGACTTACACAATCACACAATAATAGTTGGAGAATTCAATAACCCACTGACAGCATTACATAATCAAGGTAGAAGACTAACAAAGAAACTATGGATTTAAACATGACACTTGAACAACTGGACCAAATAGGCATCTACAGAACACATCACCCAACAACTACAGAATATACACTCTTCTCATCTGCACACAGAATATATTCTAAGATTGACAACACACTTCATCATATTGAGCAAGGCTCAATAAATTTTAAAAAATGAAGGCACACAAAGCAAACCCTCAGACAACAGTGCAATATAAATAGAAATCAATATCAAGATCTCTCAAAACAACACAAATATATAGAAATTAAACAACATAATCCTGAATAACTTCTGGGTGAACACCAAAATTAAAGCAGAAACTTTTAAAATCTTTGAAATTAAAGAAAACAGTGACACAGTTTACCAAAATCTCTGGAATGCAGTTAATGCAGTAGTAAGAGGAGCATTTATGGCCCTCAACATCTTCATAAAGAAGTTGTTAGAAAGATCTCAAATTAACAATAAAACTTTGAACCTAATGGAGCTAGAAAAAAAAAAAACAATCCTAAAACTAGCAGAAGATGAGAAATAACTACAATTAGAGAAGAACTTAACAAAATTGAGTGAAAATATGCATGCAAAAGATCAAAGAAACCAAGAGCTGGTTCTTCAAAGCAAATAAACAAGATTAATAGACTCCTAGCCAGATTAACAGAGAGAAAAAAGGAGGATTCAAATAAATAAAATCAGAAATGACAAAGATGACATTACAACTGTTCCTAAAGAAATACAAAAGATCCCCTAGACAATAGTATAAACAACTCTATGCACACAAATTAGAAAATCTAGAGGAAATGGATAAATTCCAAGAAAAAACACAATCTTCCAAGATTGAATCAGGAAGATATTGTGAATAAACCAATAACAAGCTCTAAAAATGAATCAGTAATAAAAACCCAGCAACCAAAAAAAGCCCTGGACCAGATGGATTCACAGCCGAATTCTACTAGACATTTAAAAAAGAACTGGTACTGATCCTACTGAAACAATTCCAAAAAATTGAGGAGGAGGCACTTCTTCATAATTTATTCTAGGAAGACAGCATTACCCTAACACCAAAATCTGGCAGAGACATGACAAAAAAAAAAAAAATCAGGCCAATATCCCTGATGAACATAGATGCAAATATCCTCATCAAAACACTAGCAAACCAAATCTAGCAGCACATCAAAAAGATAATTCACCACAATTAAGTAAGCTTTATTCCTGGGAGGCAAGGTTGGTTCAACATATGCAAATCAATAAGTGTGATTCACCACATAAATACAACTAAAAAAAAAACCATACGATCATCTCAATAGATGCAGAAAAAGTTTTTGATGAAATCGAACATCCCTTTAAGAGACTAGGCATCAAAGCAACATACTTCAAAATAATAAGAGCCACCAGTGACAAACCCACAGCCAATAAAAATACTGAATGGGCAAAAGCTAGGACCATTATCCTTGAGAACCTGAACAACACAAGAAGCCCACTCTCACCTCTCCTATTCAACATAGTACTGGAATTCCTAGCCAGAGTAATCAGGCAAGACAAAGAAATAAAAGGTATCGAAATAGAAAGACAGGAAGTCAAACTATCTCTTTGCTGACAATATTATTACATATTTCAAAAACTCTAAAGACTCCATCAAAAGGCTACTAGAGCTACAAATGATTTTAGAAAGGTTCAAGATACAAAAGCACTGTATGAAAGTCAGTAGCATTTCTATACACCAATAATGTCCAGGCTGTTAGTCAAATTAAGAACCCAATTCCATTTATAATAGCCACACACACAAAAAAAAGTATGAAATACTGAGGAATACAGCTAACCAACGAGGTGAAAGATGTCTACAAGGAGACTGCAAAACACTGCTGAAAGAAATCAGAGACAACCCAAATAAATGGAAAAACATTCCATGCTCATTGAAAGGAAAAATCAATTGTTAAAATAGCCATACTGCCCAAAACAATGTATACATTCAACACTATTCATATAAAACTGCCAATGTCATTATTCACAGAATTACAGAAAACTATTCTGAAATTCATATGGAACTAAAAAAAAGCCCAAATAGCCAAAGAAATCCTAAGCAAAAAAGAACAAAGCCAGCAGCATCATTCTCTGACTTCAAACTATACTTACAAAGCTACAGTAACCAAAACAGAATGGTAGTGGTATAAAAATATACACACAGACCATAGAATGGAACAGAAAACTCATTAATAATAAATAAAGCCACGCAGCTACAACCATTACAAAGGCTGACAAAAACAAGCAATGGAGAAAGGACTTCCTATTCAATAAATGGTGCTGGGATAACTGGCTAGCCATATGCACAAGAATGAAACTGTATCTTTACCTTTCACCATATACCAAAATTAATGCAGGATGCAGTGAAGATTTAAGCATAAGACCTCAAACTATAAAAACCCTAGAAGAAAACCTAGGAAATACCCTTTTCAACATCAGCCTTCACAAAGAATTTTTGGCTAAGTCCCCAAAAGCAATTGCAACTAAGACAAAAATGGACAAGTGGAACATAATTAAATGAAATTGCTTGTCGACAGCAAAGAAACCATCAACAGAGTAAACAGCCAATCTACAGAATGGAGGAAAATTAAAAAAAAAAAAAAGAATGGGGGAAAATATCTATAAACTATGCATCCAACAAACGTCTAATATCCAGAATCTGGAAGGAACTTAAATCAACAAGCAAGAAACAAATAACCTGATTTTTAAAATGGGAAAATGTTATGAACAGACACTTCTTTAAAAAGCACACACAAGTGGTCAACAAATAGGAAAAAATGCTCATGATCGTCAGAGAAATACAAATCAAAATCACAGTGAAATAAATATCAACTCACACCAGTCAGAATGGCTATTAACAGAAAGTCAAAAAACAACAGATACTGACAAGGCTGTGGAAAAAAGGGAACATTTTGACCCCGCAATACCACCTCTGGGTATTTAGATCATTAAACCCAAAAGACCATCATCACAGCACTATTCACAATAGCAAAGACCACCAACTCAAACTAGGTGTCCATCAATAGTGGACTGGATTAAAAAAATATACATACACACTACGGAATATTGCACAGCAATAAAAAGGAATGAAATCATGCCCTTTGCAGCAACATGGATGGACCTGGAAGCCATAATCCTAAGTGAATTAACGCAGGAACAGAAAATCAAATACTCTATGTTCTCACATGTTAGTGGGAGCTGAACATTAAGCCACAGGAACATACACATGGGAACAACTGACACTGCAGACTACTGGGGGAAGAAGTGGGGAGAGGGCATGGGTAGAAAAGCTACATAACAGGTGTTATGCTCACTTCCTGGGTACGGTATACCCACGTAACAAATCTGCATATGCATATTTTATCTAAAATAAAAGTTGAAATTTTTAAAAAAGAAAAAAAAAAAAAAAACAAGTACATAACATTTCAGAACTCTGGCTTACCATATAACAACTATTAGGATTAAACAAAGATCACATTCAAAAGAATACCCAGAATACTTATCAAAAGAGATATATCAAACTGTTTTTAAATCACTTGTTTAGTTTGCCCTGCGAACACCTTATTCTCTATGAAAAGTATTTTTAAGTGTTTGATTTAATACTTGGGATGTGTAAAAGTATATAAATTAACTTTTTCATTCCATTTATTTGATCAATTGGCTGTTTCCTTGTAATCTGAATGACAATGATGATAATGAAGAGATTTTCTAAAATAGTCACTTCCTTTCTAAAGTCGAGGCTGAACTGGTCTTGAAATTTGTCCACTGGACTAAAATTTTAAGTTTTGACTAAGTTTTTATTTCTGATTTTTATTTATTATAATCTAATTTTAGAAAATAATTTGCAGATGGACTATCCTACCTATCTGCTCTCATTTGAAGACAATATTGATCTCTATTTCCCTGCCAACCCATAGTTATTTCACAAGTGTATATACTAGGAAAGCTGATTTTAAAAATCAAACAAAATGCTGGGCGCTGTGGCTCACGCCTGTAATCCCAGCACTTTGGGAAGCTGAGGCAGGTGGATCACGAGCTCAGAAGTTGAAGACCAGCCTGGCCAAGATGATGAAACCCCGTCTCTACTAAAAATGCAAAAAATTAGCCAGGAGTGGTGGCAGGCGCCTCTAATCCCAGCTACTTGGGAGGCTGAGACAGAGAATTGCTTGAACCCTGGGGGCAGAGGTTGCAGTGAGCCGAGATCGTGTCATTGCACTCCAGCCTGGGCGACACAGTGATCTCAAAAAAACAAAAACAAAAAACAAAC
This sequence comes from Colobus angolensis palliatus, assembly GCF_000951035.1. Lineage (NCBI taxonomy): Eukaryota > Metazoa > Chordata > Mammalia > Primates > Cercopithecidae > Colobus > Colobus angolensis. The sequence continues at coordinate 1,617,444 of NW_012123043.1, forward strand.
AAACAAACAAACACTGCATAAGATTCCTATTATTTGAGTTGATTGATTTTAAGTTATTTAGCAGAGCAAGCTTAGCAGAAGGTACAGTCTTTATCTACCCAGAAGACTGTAGCTGGTATCCAAACTCAGCCACTTACCACCTCTCAGAAGTTAGAGAACCTTATGAACATCACTGAACATCTGTCTTTTAAGTTTTGAAAATGAAGCTGAAGTACCAAATATAAAATATTTTGACTGATTAGTTGGGTGTGGTGGCAGATGTCTGTGGTCCCAGCTACACAGGAGGCTGAGGCAGGAGGATTGCCTCAACTGAAGAGTTTGAGGTTACAGTAAGCTATGATTGCACCATTGCACTCCAGACATCAGAGTGAGACCCTATCTCTAAAAAAAAAACAAAAAAACAAAAAACAAAATACATAAAATAAGGCCAGCACAGTGGTTTATGCATGTAATCCTAGCACTTTGGGAGGCTGAGGTGGGAGGATCACTTGAGGATAGGAGTTTGAGACCAGCATGAGCAATATAGTAAGGCCTCTTTTCTACGAAATAACAAAAAAAAATTAATTAGTTCAGTGTGGTATTACACACTCCTAGACTCAGGAAGATAAGGTGGCAGGATCCCTTGAGCCCAGGAGTTTGATCTACAGTGTGTTATGATCACACTGCTGTACTCCAGCCTGGGCAACACAGCAAGATCCAGTCATATATATATATCTGGTTAAATAAGATCATCTATGCAATTTATCTGGTAGTCCTAAAAGATCAATAAACAATTGCCACTATGAGTAAAAACACATTTTTATAGTAACATATAGTTGCATAAATATACACATTTGTTTCTTTTAGCTCACTTGTCTTACTAACATTTATGAAAAACTTTTATTTTTGCAATGTTATATTATTAAAGTCCTAAATCTGTCTCTCTTTTATGTTTAGTTAGGGTGTGCATGCTATTCCATGATGGAGTTACATTTTGGATGGGGCAAACTCTTCACATAATTTTAGCATATTAAATCCACAAATCGTTAACATTTGTAAAAAAGTTATTTTAAATAAAAATATCATTTCAAATAAGACCCTTTCTATTCCAAACATTGCACTGCATTTTTTCATAATGTTTCCATTTATTATAAATAACCTTTTAGGTTTCATTGAGATATGAATAAATTTTTACTGGTAGAAACAGAAAATATGATTTTGCTTTTGAGAGGAGATACACCATGTAGTCTGAGACTGCAGTACTAATTTTGAGTCTATTACATCCCAGAATACACAAATAAATACACTGTAAGTAGATCTCTCAAGAAGTCAACAGATATGATTCTAACTGACTAGGTCCAATATAAATCATAAATATCTCTTAGGCATTTTAATGTAAATTGTAGCTATGCTGCTGTTACTGCTTTTGGTGATGATGATCATGATGCTACTTCAGATTTTCCAGTTTGTTAAGCTACAGGGGCAAAAAGAAATACATAATGAGTTTTCTTTAAATAGATTGCCATACTAAATTCAATTTTCATTTGTTAGCCAAAGCATTTCAAAATTAAATTTTTGGTAACACAAGATGAGAGCACTGAGCTAGAAGGAATTCTGTTCTTAGAGACATATACTATAAGAAAGAGTGCCATTGCATGTACCTCATTAGAAAATAAAATTGATGGATCATCTGCAGGGATGAAGTGAACACTAATGGAAAGTCCTGGAAATCTACTGAGATCATTGGAATATGCCACCATAGAGACAAGCACTGAAATAGTATGCTTGGACCAAATCATGCCAGCATTTCTGGTTTATATAGGCCGATAAATGATTTTCAGAGCAGAAAAAGAAAAGAATTTGAAAAAGACATTTCGTTTGTTGCCAAAATATTTAAAGATGAATTACACAAAGATTGGAACCTAATTTTCAGAAGACCAAATTATAGCATGTGGAGCATTTCCTGAATGCTCAATTCAACCCTTGATAATAACATTAGAAAAGTTTAAAGTTTACATCATTCCGGGGATAAGATTAGTCCTCACTAGAGAAACATGTGAATGACAGACTATGCTCTAGTTCATCATTTGGCCAACTGCTGATTCACCAACTGTCACTCCAGCCAGTTCACATAGAGTCTGATGAGTGTGCCTTGAGTTATCACAACAGGAATGGCAAGAACAAGCAAGAGCAAAAAACTGAGTCTTTCACAATGGTATCCATTATGAAAATCATTTGATCATTTTAGATAATAGGCATTGAAATAATTTGGGTAACATATATTTAGCCATTCATTATTTTTAATGACATTTCAATCAATGTTCAATGAGAAAACAGTATAAAAGGAGATTGAGCTCACCACACTTAAATTATTCAGCTCAGTGTCTGGTGAATAGCCTATCTTTCTCAGTCAGTTTTCCTACAGAGTTGCCCCAGAAAGCCTACTCATGTCTAAAAGGCTCTTGAAGGTTACTTTTAATTTCCACTGTTGATGAAACTACTTTTGGCAATCAAAGCCTTCCTACAGATAAAAACCCAAAGGCACTCTTGAAGATACAAAAATACTTTGTGGCAGTAACTATAAACACTGCTGAGCATTTGTACATTTCTGGAGAAATGAGATAATGTGAAAAAGTTAGGTTGGCCTTTGCATACACATGCCTAAATTAATATTTGCAAAAATTATCTTTGTGCAGAAAAATGTATTGTATAGACTTATTATATTTAGAGTGTATTATTAAGTGGCTTGATTATTTTGAGGATATCAAAAATGCACATACAAATAAATAAATTATAAACACTGTATTCAAATTTCATAAATATATGTACGTATACACATATGTCAAAGGGAAAATGCCCAAATATGTATATTTCAACTAGATTTCTACAAAGACTTTATAAATATTCTGTAGGTGTATCGTGCAAAACGCTTATACAAAGAATTAACTCTTTTTTTAAAGGATGAAAATCAGGAATTTAAGTCCTCCTGTTAAAAAAATGCAGTAGCACCTTCTTATTTTTGAGCTTTGCTTAGAATGCATTCTCTATCCTTGTCACAAGCTTGGTAATTGTTGCCTCCTATATATTTAAATGCAACAAAATATAGTTTAGACATTTCATCACCTAATATTAGAAGCATTATCAAGGGATTTTAGTCTTGTATGATTTGTAATAAAAATACTTTGTAATAATAAAATTAAAGTTTACAATGTAATAATTTTGTAACTTTTAGAGCTTTAAAAATCAATTTTTCTTTCAAAGACAAAATCAGTAGAATGGACAAGTTGACTATGTTATTAATATCAGGAAGGAAAACACCCCAGAGACTTTCAATTAACCAATTTGCAATTAATCATATAGGAGTGTGTGTGCCTGTGTGTGTGCATGTGCGTGTGCATGTGTGTATCCAGTGGTTAATCAGCGATGGCAAGATCAGGTTAGCTACATATTGGCTGGTTGCATATCTCTGGTGTCACTCAATCCCAGGAAGTATCTCACATCATAAGAAAGCATTTACGTAGAGAGAACTAACTATAGGAAGTTTTTTCTGCATTTCTTGTGTCAAGGTGTCCTTTCTACGTCAAGGAGGATGGGGAGCACCCCCCTGTGTTTCTCATGTCTTACTGAATTAACTTCCTCTTAGTTTTCTGTTTCACATCACTAAATTATTTGTTGAGTGCCTACAGTCTGTAGAATACTATGCTGGGTGCCAGAGCCTGTGCTTCATTGTATCCTCTACCACTTAGTACAGTGTCTAGCACATAACATGACTCAAAAGGTATTTAAAAAGTATAAATGAGTAAGTGATAAAACAAGAAGTTAGACCGAAGGAATAGACACATTATCTGAATTGTGAGTTATCTAATTATGTGTCCTGATTTCTAGATTTGGAAAATGATTGTTCCAGAACTGATGGTAATAAATGACTTGGGCTTAAAGAGAGCCTGAAGAGAGCTGCGTACAGCTTTTGCAGTCCGTATCTGCATGCCATAGAGGGAAAGGCTGTGCTTTATGTGAAAGTCTCAATTTCTTATATATCAGAATGTTCTTTTGCTAAGGCAAGGCAGAAACCCAAACTACCAGGATCATGACAAACATTAGTTCTTTCTGAATTTCTGTACTAGTTAAGCATCTTGATTTAACACAATAAAGATCTATTTCTTGCTCCTCTCAGAGTCCAATGAAGGTAACTGGGGTAAAAGGCTCTCTGTGCACTGCTATTCAGGGGCCCAGGCTCCTTTCATATGTCTCTCTCCTAAAGCCTCAAAGTTCTCAGTGGAATCCTCTGCACCTGGCTGAGTAAATGATCAAAGAAAGAGAGTATGAAACACAGCATGAGTGGGTCTAAAGGTCAGGTCTGGAAATGGGGAACATCATTTCTACTCATACTCCATTGGCTCACTTACCTGCAAAGACTTTGAGAAATGAGTCCTGCAGTGTGCCCAGGAAGAAGAGAGACACTGGTGAGCACAAACATTCTCTGCTGCAATTGGCAACACTCCCAGGTAGAGCTCTGCTTTTATAATAACTACTAAATCTTCATGCTGTTAAGGAGTTAATTTTGTTAATATTTGTCACTACCAAACATAGAAAACAGAGAGGAAAGAGTAACTAGAAAAATATCTACAAACTATCTATTGTCAAACAATAACTGATTTTTCTCTTTCCCAGCAACCATTGGTCCTAAGTCTTTAGGAAGGAGATGGAAATTAGAGTTATATAAATTATGGGAAGGAAGTTCTCCAAAGGTTAATAGTGAGGGAAAAATCACTTAAGGTAATGTAAGTATTTATATTTAATTATAAATGTCAGTATAATTAATCATAAATATGAGTATCTGCATATGAATACATGTGTTTCCTCCCAAGAGCTGCATACTTGTTGGGTTACTTAAGGAATAAAAGCATACTGGGTATTTTTCAGATTAGAAACCAGCAGCTGGAGTGGGAGCATCAACTCCCACTCAAAAACAGTTCTTTATTCCCTTCCATTCTAGTGCAAACCCTCCCCCAGCTTCTAACATTTCTCTTTGAATTCTTTTTTTCTTTTTTTCCTATGGAAGGAAAACTGTCTTCTGGAGGCATTCTCAAGGGTTAGAGTAACAGCCAGAATTTCTCACCACTGCCTTCAGTAGGCCCTTGAAATCTACAAGACAAACAAAGTCAACAGTGAGGTTTTTGTTTGTTTGTTTGCCTATGGCTCAGTGATCTGATCCTTTCTTTGATCAAGACATGGTGACACGGTGATAGTGGGACTTTAAGAAGTACTAAGCTATGAGGATGCAAGGGCATAAGAAGAACACAATGGATGCTGGGGACTTGGGGGGAATGGTGGGAGAGGGGCGAGGGATAGAAGACTACAAATAGGGTGCAGTGTGTACTGGTGTACTGCTTGGGTGACGGGTGCACCAAAATCTCACAAATCACCACTAAAGAACTTACTCATGTAACCAGATACCACCTGTACTCCAATAACCTATGGGGAAAAAAAGTACAGGTTGTATTGAAAGTTTTCTAGGTATCTGGACAGCTAGAAGACAATTAGGTAGAATGTCATCTGCAAATAAATCAACTCAACATTTGCTTAATATACATCTGCCTTTATAAAGGTGACCTTGTAAATTGCATAGTTTTATTCTAAAATGGTATGATTCATGTGCAGGACTTTTATCTTATGCTTTATTTTAGCATGTATTATTTTCCCAATAGATTTCTAGATCTCCCACTTATTATAATTTGGTCTGTAAAAATAATAAGATATTTTAATATCAAAAATGATTCAAATAATTTTTTAAATTAGTTTGAAATGTATTTTTTTCTTCTTTCAGTTATACCAACTTTTAAGTTTTAACTAAAACATAATTCAATATAGAAGAAAAGGACTGTATGTTTTCCTACAGTTGAAGTTAAGAAAATTATTAACACTTGATACTCCAGTAAAAACTTAAACATCTCTCTTAGATAAATTCTATTGCATTGTTTTCTTATATTGTTACTCTGAAATTATCTTCCTATAAAAATTAATTCATTATATATACACATTAAGCATATTATAAATACTTAAAATAGTAATGTTTAAAAAATATAATCAATGAAATGAACATAGTTTCCATTATATAATCCAATATAAAATAAATTTATAGTTTACTTAATATGAAACAATTATAAATTAGTTATTAATTTCCCTACAGAGGAACCATTTTATCACCTTGTCTTTTTAATAGTTTAAATGGCTCATCTATTTACATAACATTAAAAATAATAATTAAGAGTTATGAATTATTAAGAATGTATCACATTCATTCATTAATCAACTATTGATAGGCCATTAGGTTTCAAATATTATACAGTTATAATTTAGAAAATGACATGTTGATAATTATAGTGTAGTATACTTTTATACTTGTACTTTATAGTGCTGAGAAAATTTTCACCTCCAGTATTTTATTGGAGTCTCAAAACAACCAAGTGAATTTAAAAAAAAAAAAAAAATCTGAGACCAAAATCTATGCTTCTTTCCTCTAGTAAGTCAGGCTTAATCTCTATTGAAAACCCCCAAATGTTGAGAAAATCCCATGGAAATAATATCCCAACTAGATGATAATATTACTTAGGCCATACTTTCTTTAACTTTTCTGCAGGATAAAATAGTCTATACACTTGGGAAAGTGTTAGGGTTAAATAATGTTACCCTTAGGAGCTGAGTTTCAGTTAATTGCAAAGTCTGTTTTCTACTGCATGCTACTTGGTATCATAGAAGTTTCATCTGGTTAAAAAAATGGGAAAAATTATTTCAGAGTTCATTTACTACCTCAGCGTTCATAGCATGCAGGAGTAGAAGAAACACTAAACTTGAAATTAATCGACTTGGATTTGAATTCTCTTACACTTACCAGCCCTGATATTGGGCAAGTCACTTAACCAGTTTCCAACCACTGTGGAAAAGATTGTTGCTTTTAATAATGGTGATGATGGCGATGATTATGATAGTTTTGTATTTATTGAGCACTTCCACTCAGAAGTCATTTGACTTGATGTTTAAAATAGATACCATTGATTAAAACCTATTTCACAGTAATTTTGAGAGCATACCTATCATATATGTATGTAATGTATGTTGACATACATACATCTAGTGTCACTAGATCAGAAGGTGTAGTTTAAAAAAGAGCATGGGTTACTAAAGTTGATATGGAGAGGGAAAAGACCCAGAACAGCCAACACAATATTGAAGGAGAAGAACGAAGTTGGAGGAATGACACTACTCAACTCTAAGACTTACTATAAAGCCATTATAATCAAAGCAGTGTGATATTGATGGAAAAATAGACAAATAGATCAATGGGACAGAATACAAAGCCACAAACAGACTCATATTTATATAGTCAACTGACCTTCAACAAAGGAGCAAAAGCAACATAATAGAGAAAAAATAATCTTTTCAACAAATGGTGTCCAACAATTGGACATCTACATAGAAATAATTAAATCTAGACACAGACCTTACACCCTTCATAAAAAATAACTAAAAATGGATCTGCACCTAAAATTCAAAACAATGAAACTGAGAAAATCTACATGACATTGGGTATAGTAATGACTTTACAGATACAATATCAAAAGCAGAATCCATGAAAGAAATAATTGATAAGTTGGACTTCACTGAAATTAAAATTTTCTGTTCTGCAGAAGACACTGTCAAAAGAATGAGAAGATTTGTTACAGTTTAGGAGAAAATATTTGCAAAAGACATATCCAAAAGAAATATTGACTTTTTTTCCTAATAAAAGATGGTTATCTAAAATATACAAATAAATCTCAAAATGCAGCAATCAAAAATGAACAACAAGATTAAAAATGGGCAAAAAAGGCTGAACAGACACCTCACCAAAGTAAATATGCACACGGAAAATAAGCATATGAAAAGATGCTCAACATCATATATCATCAGTAATTTTCGAATTAAAACAACAATGAGATATTATACACATCTAATAGAATTGGAATGACAAAAGTCCTAAACACTGATAACACCAAATATTGGTGAGGACATGAAACAACAGGAACTATCATTGATTGCTGGTGAGAGTGCAAAATGGCACAGTCACTTTAGAAAACAGTTTGGGAGTTTCTTACAAAACTCAACACACTCTTACCATATGACCCAGGAATCATGCTCCTTGGTATTTATCCAAATGAACTGAAAATGTATGTCCACATAAAAATCTGCATATGGATGCTTACAGCAGCTTTATTCACAATTGCCAAAAGTTGGAAGGAAGTAAGATGTCCTTCAGGAGGTCAATGGATAAATATCCTATGATTAAGACAGTGGAATATTATTCAGTGCTAAAAAGAAATGACATATGAAGCCATCGAAAAAGACACAGAGGAACATTAAATGTATATTACCAAGATAAAGAAGCTAATCTGAAAAGGCTGTGTACTATATAATTCCAGCTATATGACATTCAGAAAAAGGCAAAGTTATGTAAACAGTGAAAAGATCAGCAGTAGTCAGAAATCAGGGTAGAGGGAAGGATGAATAGGTGGAGTACAAAGGATTTTTAGGTCAGTGAAACTATTCCATATAATACTAAAATAATGGATGCATACATACCGTTATATATATGTTAAAACCAATAGAACGTACAATACCAACAGTGAACCCTAACATAAACTCTGGACACTGGATAATAATGATGTGTGAATGTAGACTCATTGATGGTAACAAATATATCGCTCTGGTGCAAGATGTTAATAGTGGGAGAGACCGTGCATATGTGCTGAGGGTATACAGGAACTCTGCATTTTCTGCAAAAGTTTGCTGTAATTCTAAAACTGTTTTGAAAAAATAAAATCCATTTAAAAGTTAAAATAAAATAAAAATTTTAAAAAGTGTTGACAAAGTGATTGAAGTCATTTTAAGTGTTTTAAATTTGTTGGTTGATATTAAATCTTTTCCCTATGTCTGCTCAGTGTATAAATTCACATAAGTATATCATTGCCTTTCCTTTCTGATTTGTCACACTCCCTCTGTACATTTCTTACACTCTTCTGCTCTCATTTACTTCATGATGCCTGAGGCATACTTAGAGTTGTAGACTGTGGTTCAAGTTAGGGAAGGTACTAGATTTCATTGGAAAGTACTTACTTCCATTCTTCTTTTCCCATTTCAAAGCCTTGTTTGATAAATTATCAATCAGTCTTTTATAGAATTATAATTCCTGCTAGGTAAAATTAAAGTTATATTAATAGGAGACAATGTACACGTAGGACCCTTGAGTTATCTCTGAGCCAATTACTGCCTGATTCATACATCACTAAAATATCATAATGTCAACCCAAAAAGTATTTGCCAACTTTAGTTTTCTTCTTAATATCAGCATTAGAAGAAAGAAATTGTTTTATCTTTTAAAGCTTTAATCAAAAAAATTTAAAAGACACCATATTTTGGAGAATCTAGAATACTTTTTGCTATATGATTTATAGATGGAGTTTTTAAATGTTTTATGAATTTAACACATTTTTATTGATTCTCTGCCATTTGCTAAAAACTGGGGATATGGTGAAGCACAAGAGAGATAAGTTTCCTGCTTTTGTAGAACATGTTTTCTGGAATGAAAGAAAAATAAAAAGCACAGAAACACAAGAGTACAGAAATAATGACAATATAATGAACACTTGGAAAGAAAGATTACAAATAATCAAGAGAATCCAATTCGATGGTATGATTAGGGAAAACCTGTCAGAGAAGGTAACATTTGGACTGCGACCAGTAGAATTAAAATGAACACACCAAATAGAAACTGTGGTAACAGGCATGCTTGGAAAAGAAAATGATACCCTGGTGCAAAAAACAGTTTGCATGAAAAAACAGAAAGTAGGCCAGTGTACCTGAAACAGAATGAGCAAAGGAAGAATTTATGTGGTGAAGTTGAGGAAATAGAATGCAGTCATCAAAAGTCTTACAAACCATAGGAAAACTTGAGATTTAATCTAGCACGTTAGGAATTCATTGAAGGATTTTACATGAAGGGGTAGTATGAGCTGATGTATGTCTTAAAATGTTTATACTGGCAGTTGTATTTGAAATAAGGATAACGATGGAATACTAAAAAACAATTAGTAGACTAACACATCAGTCGAAGGGAGAACTAATCAAGACTTGGACTAGAGAAGTGATGGTGGAAACAGACAGAATTGAATGTATTTAAAATATTTGTTGGAAATAAAGTGAATAGGAAGTGTTGCTGATTAGATGTTGGGGTTACGGAAAGGAAATTATCACAGAAAACAACTAGGTATTTGTCAAGTAGGCAGTCGGATATGAGTCTGGTTTGGGCACAAGGTTATTCCCATAGAGATCTATGGTTCATAGTGAACATTGTATTGCCATCATGGAATGTTTGGAAATTTTATGTGGGCATTACTTAGACGTCACGATGATTTGGGGGCTTCTGTTGACATTTGGCTGTCAGTGGCTGGGAATGCTAGACGACCAGCCGTGTGTATGACAATTTGGAAAAACAAATTATTGGCCCATGTTCTACACAACTTTTCAATGTTCTCTCCAACTGAATGCCTTGTAAAGATAAATTGGTAGTAGTTAATTGCATGATAATTCTTTTTATTGAACAAGCAGTTACATAAGAAGTGCAATAACTTATAAAAAGATAGTGAAGGAGAAGGAAAACAAATATATTGTCTTAAAATCATGAAATAAATTTGTGTACTCTGTTTATGTCTCGTCCTTGATGTATTATTGTATTTCCAACCATATATTTAGCGGTAAAGCATTTCAGTGCTGTAATGCAGCTATTAAAAATCAGTAGTTTTAGTGCTGTAGTGGAGCCCTGATGTAACAGATGAAACCACTTGCAACAGACTCAGAACCAAATGTTAATTAAAATAGTGCATATGTATTAAGGAATGTCATTAATAAAACTTAAAAAAGATATATCACTGCTAAGGTAAGAAATGACTATAGTGAAAATAACATGGAAATGTTACATTTGTTTTGGGGCTGCCTGTTGTTTCTCAGCTTCGGTCTCGTTCTGTCCCCAGAGGTGTAACACAACTTCTCTGCATCCTCTTATATTTCTGCTTCTCTTTCTAGCTATACTCTACTCCCAGTTGCCCATTGAAGTAGAGTCCTTTGTCTCCTTAAGTACTAGAAACTAAATGTAGGCTTCCATTTGTGGTAGAATTTTAAGAGAGAAAATACGTTTGAAATTTTGAGATACTTTATCACTACTTCATACTATGCAATAACACAGGAATTATTTTGGTACTAAGAAAAAAGTTCCTTCATAGAGTATCAAACTTTCTTATTGGTTCCACTTCAACACTCTGAAATTTATCTTGGTTACTTTTCTTATTCCTATGGTCGTTATTTTCTTACTATAAACAAATGAATTGTATTTACTATAACATTCTAAACTAGATTTTATTCTCAAGCCCATTTCTACCTCTCTGCGCTTTTTTATATTTGTTTGCTTTTTGTATATAATGGCCTTTGATTGTCTCACTGATAAATTCATTATAAATAGGTGCAAACATTACCTATGGGTATGTCTGCTAATAAAGACATTTCTAAAAATTTACATGTTAAATCATATTATTTTATTATAAATTAATTTCCTTTTATTTTTTTCTTTATCTTTGAGTTAGGCTGCTGTATTGACTTTCTTTCTAATCATGTCTCCAAATAATTTACAGTATTTATACATTTTATTTGGGGATAGTAAAGATGGCAGTATAATAAAATGTTTTATATAACAGAAGGCCTTAGATCCAATAGGAATGAGATCTACTGATGTAAGTGTTGTTTTAGCCAGCCTACTAGATGAGATCATCCAGGAAATGGCATAGCCAGAAAGGAGGAGAGGGCCTGGCACTTGACCCTAAACTACCGTAACATGTAGATTGTGGTTACAAGAGGAGAGGCAAAAGTGAGGAGCAGGAGTAGCTAGTGAAGAAAGAAAGAAATAGAAGATACTGGCATCGTGAAAGCCAACAGAGAGAAGTATTTCAGAAAAGACACAGGATCTCCTTTGTTAAAGGCTGCTGAAACTTTGAAGATAAAGACAGAGTAAAGTCCTTAGCATTTGGCAAAATGGTAGCCGTTGATGACCTTAAGAGGAGTTTCAGTGGAAAAGTGGGGAAGTCAGATTGTAGTAAGTTGAACAGTTAATTGCAGGTAAAAGCTGAGCAAATTTTTTCTTACAATGAAAATAAGAATTGTATGCAGTGAGGATTTCAGAATGGAGGAAGAATCTTTTATGAGAGATATTATAGGAAATTAAGAAAAATGATTGAATTTTAGCAGCAGAGTCTTCTGATTCTTTTGATTACACATGTAGATTATAAAAGTATATTTGTTATAAACAGTATAATAACGAAAATATTTAAGATAGTAAAATTTTAAATCCTGGTAAAACAGGCATGAATATTAAAACAGTTTATGAGAAGCTTGAAATTGAAATAAGAAAAAAAAAATCCCAGGCACATAGAGGGTACTCAGAATATATTTTTAAATGAATAAATAGATTATTTGTAAAAGATTGATGTATTGCTGTTCTTTGGAAAGGGGTGTAAATAAAAACCTTAGCTTATGTTAGGTGTTACCAGACTTTCTGTTGGGGCTATGTTTAACTTTACTACTTAAAAGAAAGAACACTAAGTCCTCCCTTTTTTTTTTTTTCTCTTCAAAGAACCAGTAAGTACTTGATGGGTATTTTACTAGTGATCTATATAAACATCATAGCTTAAATATTAAAACATTACATAGAAAATCATCTATTTAAAACCAAAAGTGAGAAAAATATCTAATGACATTTGTTTTGAAGCACTTCACTAAGATTTTAGGTGAAATATTTTAAGTTCTTGTCATAACAATGTAAAATACACAATTTTAGTGGATTTTTTGCTAAATGTAATTTTCACTTTAGGCAGAATGACTCAAAATACACTGATAAAATTGTCTTTCCTGGCAAAGCAATTTCTGTTGATCATCATAGTACAGCCTCGGGGAAAATGGCTTTTTAAGATATATGTGTGCTTGAAGTTATTTTAATAGGTAATGTCAATGTAAGCTTGGAAAATGGAGGTTACACTGAAAATTGGTTGAAGATGGGGGCTCCTCTAAATGCTTTTGTCATATTTTGGAGACAATAATGCAAAAGCTAACACAGTAGTGGACTATGTTAAATGTATGTGAACAGAGTCTTCCCCTGAACAGTAATTCATAAGTCACTTTTCCCCAATACCAAGTAGTTTATCAGCAAATGGCTTTAGTCAGGTCACACTAAAATACTTGTGCCTGTTTATAAATTATGTCACTTGTCATGGCCTCCTAATATCCACCATTGGTTGGGTGATCAGTAGGAGGAGAGAGAGATACAGAGGGTGAGAATCAACATAAATTAAAGACTCTGATGAAATTGTACATATTACAATTCTATGATCTTTAATATGTATTGCACTGAAGGTCTTCCAATCAAAATTATGGAATCTGTTCACCATATGCTGCACACTCTCTGGAATTCTCCACATGGAAACAACCAATTTATTTCTAAGAGAAATTTGACTTAGACTATTTTTGTGCAGATTTTAAAGTGTTTTTGTGTGTTTAGTCCAACGAACTTGTTAAAGCTATAATTATTTTTGTGGAGAAGGCTAACTACCCAAACAGAGGAAAAAATAATTTTCTCAAAGCCTATTTGAAAACTATAAAGAAAAAATTAAATATTTTATGATAAAATAATAATTCTCATTCTACTATGTGTAGCTCCTACAATAATAACTCAATTGTTTTCTTTGCTAAAATTGCCACACTTAAAAGCATTTCTTAAAACGTGTACCATCTTTTCTAACACTGGCATTTCAAATGTCTCTTTTCCCATCCCTGGGATCACAGTCATGCCATCTTTCACTGGCTACTCCTTGATCTTAAGAAGTTTCTCTCTCTTAATCGTCTATTACAGATACTACTCTGTTATGCACTGGGCTTAGAATATTTGACTATTTCACTAAGGAGTACTATGTTCTAGCATATAATGTACTACCTCTTTAAAAGTTCTTAATTTCATGATTTCACATGATTTGAAACACCTTAGCTCTTTTTTTTAGTTTTTTAAGTTTCAATTTTCTGCAGTTTATGTTTATTTATAATGAGTGATAGCTGTATTTATAAACACTCTAGAGACTATAATCCATTGTATTTAGAATGGTAAATTATGTATACATCTATTCTAGAGAGTATCTTGATTTTTCTTTAAATAATCATTTTTTTCTGAAATAGAAAGCATATTATCTTCTGTTGCTATGCTCTTGTTTCAGTTTATGTTTAGATTTTCGATTTCATTCTTCATGATATTTTTGGTGGTGAAGAGTTTCAGTTTTGAAAAAGTGATGAGGTGATGTCTTTATTTTTTAATCAGCATCTCCTCCATTCCACTTTTCTCGATGTTTCTGCCTCCTTGAATAGTCCTTGTTAAACTGAAACTTAATCATCATTCAGTTTGTAGTTTTCTTAGCAAACACTACCTTTTTAAATTAAATGTTATATGCACTTTGCAAATCCAAGCTTATGTAATATTTGGAAAGACTTAGAAATCGTCTGTCCAATCTCCCCATTTAGTGGATGGGAAAGTAAGCTTCCCTCAAATCCTAAGGTGAAATAATTTCTTCAAGATCATAAAACTGGAAAACACATAGGGTATTTCTCAAAATTAATTTCCAAAAAGATTATATGTTTCATCAACTAAAAAAAAAAATCTCTGAACATTTGTTCAATAAAACAAAAACATTTTAAACAAAATGAAAGTCAATCCACTACAGATGCATAAACTATTAAGACAATAAAATTATTTCAAACATATGTATATAAACACATAGGCTTGACATTTTCATTTTAATTTCAATATTCTTCTCTTTCTAAAAGTTTACAGGAGCATTTGACTGGTTGTGTTCTTACAAATGCCTTTGGCTATTTTTGCAGCCAAATCATTACATAACCACCTCTGCTCCAGCTGTGATCAGGTGAATAATCTTTGTACACTTGGACTGCATTCTGAAGGTATGTTTATACTGAGTTGTCATGTTACAGGATACAGATAATGGGTCTATATGAAACTCAGAATAGTACTTTAATAGATATGCTACTTGCTATAAACAAGTAGCTTTACATTGAGTTAGTTTTTTTTGTCTAACAGTGAATCAAGAAAAAAATTTATATAGGTGCTCACCACTTAATTTGGTCTAAAAAAGAATAAATTTTCAGGCACTGTCTGTATTATAAATTTCCATTGCTACCTCTTTATTTCCATGTAACAGGTTAATCATTTTGTTCTAGGGTTGAAATAGATGCTTTAGTATGTAAATATTTCAAGCCTTGGTATAGAATTTCAGAAATGCTCTCAAATGTAGAATTTCATAGATCACTAAAAAGCTGTGATTTAATTTTTACAAAGAGTGCAACATAAATTTAATTCATCTGGGTGCTGGGTGGCTCAGTGCATGCTTGTCTAGTTACAGTATTTGGTGAGCAGCAATGTGAATTTTATTAAGTAAATGATCTTTGGGTTGCAGAACGGTCTCTGTTATGGAAGCAACATAAATCTGATAGCTACATAGACTAAGGGCAGAAACAACAGTGAAATATATGTATCAATCCCTGAATCATTTTCTGAAAGAAAATGTTAGAGTGTTTGACCTTTATTCATAATTGGGAAATTTTAATGTATTAAGTTCAATGGACAACAAGTGAATGCAGAAATAGCAAGCTATATTACAGGTGTGTTTTTAACAGTCAACAGTTTGAAAGAAAAACAGGAAACTCTTACTGCTGGTCTACTGCTGATGTATGTCATTATTTTTACAAACAAGGAAGACCGTAGCTAGTTTATTTGACCTATTGTCTAGGTAAGACCACATGTCTAACTGCTCCATTCACAATTTCTCCCAAAGAAGATATTGCTTTGTCTCACCCAACTCTTCACATTACACCATGTCAATCTGATGACTTGATTTATTGTATTTCTCGCCGCTCTTGATTATTTTTGCTATCTAGTTTTACATAAATATAATTATCATTTAAATTATGAATTTATTTCTTAAACACTGGAAAATACATTTAAAGCCATTAAAAACACACAAGCAAAAACTATTATTTAACAGTAGTTAAAAATCTTTAGTTGGATATATTGACTGCATCTTGTTACTCTGAACTTTCTGTAAAAGGTTAAAAAAATTAACTTTAAAATGTTCCTACCAACTTCCTCAGTTGCATTTGGACATTTGTTAAAAAAAGAAACTAGGGGTTTTTCCCCCCTTTTTAAAACAGCAGATAAAAGTGAATGCTAGGTTGTTTATCAAGTGCATATTTTAAAATTTTAGCTTGGTTTATCTATAGTAGTTTCTTTGGAGAGCACTATAAGAAGTGGCAACCCAGTGCACTTTAATCTTTCTAGTTTGTGACGTGGTTTAACTGCATGTAAGATTAAGCTATATCATCCTAGCTTTACATCAGTAAATACCTGGAAAGAATTAACCTTGTACATAAATAGCTTAAAATTTAACCCTTTCTATATGATGTTACTTCAAAACTGTGATGGGTCTTTCCACGTATCAAATGTAAAATGTAATGAGTAATTTAGGCATTTTAGCTTAATTTCTAATCAGAGATATTTAAAAATATATGAAGGACGAAATACTGACAGCTAGTAAGTTTAACTATCAGAAAAATTGTAACATATATTTTACATTTCTGCTTCCTTGATTTATTGGTACTTTTCTTCAAATAGCCATTCTCAAACACAGGTAGCTTAACTGACCTTTCAAAGACCGTCATTTATGCTGTATGATTAAGCTTGCAGACTAGATACTTTGTTGTAAATGGGACTATAATGCTATGAGCTTAACCAGTAAGCTCTTCGAGAGTTAGAAAGAGCTCCAATAATTAGCATCCCTCCCAATTCAGAATATTACATCCTATGAAAAAGATTATTTATTATCTGTATGTACACTGAATATATCTATCTCAGCTTTCACATAAGAACCTTTGGAGTAAAGTAATCTAGTAGATTTATTACGCTCATCCTAAATATTTATTCAAGGTTGAACAATCCTAATTCTTTTAAACTTTTCTCTATTACATTTTTTTTCTAGGATATCTTAATTCTGGTTATACTTCTCCAGATAAATGATAGATCAGAATTATGTTTCAAAATGCTTTAGAGGAGATTATGTTGTAGAAAAATAATGTATTATTTGTTATTTTCCTTTAGCGCTGGAATATAGTCTTCCTTTAATTGAACAGTATGTTAAAGCAATTGAATTTTTTCATTAATATTTCTGTTGAACAGTATGTTAAAGTAATTGAATTTTTCGTTAATAATTCTATTATATAAGAAAACATGGTTCCTATAACACTTAAATTCCAGTGTGGCAATACACTGACAAATAATGTGACAATATCTTTGATGTCACTCATTCAAGATAATACACTGAAAACATAGAATGGTGAACAAAATCATTCAAATTATTTAAATTTTATTTTTCTATTCCATGAAAAGTTTGAATGAGATCCCTCAAAATATCTGAATGCATATTTCATACCAAATATGACACCTTCAGGAGCTGTTATTGCAACAATGCACTAAATGTTTAAAACAAAATCAAAATGCCTCAATGTAAGTGGAGTCCTCCTATTTTAGTGAGGTAGTTACATTTTCTATATCTCTCTCCAGTAAATTTATTCTCCTACTACTTCCCGCAGATCTCTCAAAAATAGGACATGTTAACCCCTTATTTTTCCTCAAGGCCCTGTCAAACTATCATGCCAACATAATAATAATTTTTAAAAAGGACTCCCTTTTAATATATACATCTTTTTGAATCTACACTTACGTATCTTACAACATCATTTCTCTCATTATTTGTATTACATCATCATTTCTTTCATTATTTGCATAGTATTTATCTTAACATCTAATTAATTGTTTTACCTCTAACATTGTCTGTGCTCTGACAACAATTTTAAATGTTAAATATACCTGTTAAATACCAGAGGAATGAAGATGGTGAATTAAACACAACCTGTTTCTTATATTCCCGTCAAAAATCCCACTAAAATAAAAATAAAGGGATTTTGGAATGTGAACACTTATAAGGACAAACATAAGTAGAGTAGATACCATCACAACTGTACTTTGGAAGACAGAAAGCATATGAACAGATAGTAACTGATTTAGCAATCTGGGAAAAATTGAACTCTTAACCCACGGCAAAAATCCAAGAAACAACCTTATCTATACTACAGAATACTTTTTAAAAATTATAAACTTGTAGTGCCAGTTTTCTGATGGAAATGAGCGCAAGGTGGATTAAAACAAGGATGAGTAGTTGAATACTCCAAGCAACTGTTAAAACCATACACCCATTAGGATGGCTAAAATTGTAAACATGGATAATAACAAGTGTTGACAAGGATGTGGAGTACCTATAAAATGGAGGTCCAATCATTTTGAAAAACGGATAGTTTCTTAGAAATGTAATCTTACACATTAGTATTTATGGAATGGAAACAAAAGCATATGTCCACAAAAAGATTTATACACAAATGTTCACAACAGCTTTATTCAAAATGGTCAAAAATTATAAACACCTCAAGAGTCCATTTATAGTAAAATGAATAAAATAAAGGACATACATTTATACCATGGAATACTACTCAGCAATAAAAGAAGGAAATCATTGCAAACGCACCAACATGGATAAGTCCCAAAATCATTATTCCGAAAGAAGCAAGACACAAAAGATTACAAGTTGTATTACATTTGTATAAATTTCAAAATTGTCTATAGTAGTTGCCTGGGGTAAGGACTAAAGGAAGAATTGACTGCAAGGGATGTGAGAAATATTTTGTGGGTGATAGATATATTTTGTATATTCATTGCAGTTGTGTGGTCATGGGCTAATACAACTATCAAAATTTATTGCGTTGTATACTTTCAATAGAAGGGATTTATTGCATGCTTGTTATTCCTCAATAAAATCAATGAGTGAAAAAACAATTTAAAATAAAACAAAGAAACAATTAGAACCTCAGGTCTTCTCAATCATTGCCTGGCTCCAAAGGATTTATTTTATTTTGTACCAAAAAAAGACTGGAGGTGGGAGAGATAGAAAGTTTCTAATCTGGGAAACATTTGAAGGTAGGGTATTCTGTTGAGCATAGGATAATTAAATTAACATTTATAATACTGAATATTGATCACCTAGCTCTCTCCCCAACATATCTTCCAGAATGACAGCAGCCAAGGTTATAACTTCTAGGTTATTGAAAGATCATTATATGGAGATTCTACTTAGCCAAGAGAAGAAACATAAATATACCTTTTTTTAAGACAGTGATATAACCTATAGTGAAAATTACAGTTACAAGTTTCATTTGGGGGCTCAGTGTTCCAAGGCAGCTTTTAAATGCCCTACTTTTAAATATTAGCAGACACCCAAGGATCACCAGTCATTTGTGAACTTTCAAGTTAAAAAAAAAATAAGGATCAAAATACACAGAGAAAAAATATGAAATTTTGGAAATTGGGACATGTATAAAAAAAGCATTTCAGTGATATTCTTAGAGAAATAAGACATTTTTATTAAAAAAGGATTCAGCAAAATTTTAAAAAATTCCATTGCAATATCCAAATATAAAGGGTGAAAAATTTGATTAAGAAACGAAAAATACTTTTTGTATACAAAATAGCTTAGAATAATAGCATTTACATAGACATAATTGTGTAAACACTGATGTAATCAAACTTATAACTGTATTGATAACATGGGGAAGATTGAGTGTGAGTGTGTGTGTGTGTGTGTGAAAGAGAGACAGAAAGAGAGACAGAGAGATGCAAAGAGAGAGAGAGAAAGAAAGAAAAGAGGTATACATTTATGGTAAGAGCTGAGTGTATGAGAGTAAAAGAGTCCTAAACCTCATTTCTTTATAGGAGAAAATAAGTAGAGAATACCTAAGAATTGAACAAAAAGTCAAGACATAACAATATAATTCTGATATTTGAAGTATGGAAGTAAATGCCAAAAAAAAAAAAAAAATTAGCTGAAAAGCTGAAAAGAGTTGCGTCTATAGACAGGCAAATTAGAGAGACAGGGCACAATGAATTCTCTATTTTGTTATAAGAAAAATAGCTTTGCATGTGCATATATAAGGAGGATAAAGATGAAAACAAAACCACCTTTAAAAATGTAAAAAATAAAAGCTATTATCCTGGTGTGATGGTTAATACTGAGTGTCAACTTGATTGGATTGAAGGATGCAGTGTATTGATCCTTGGTGTGTCTGTAAGGGTGTTGCCAAAAGAGATTAACATTTAAGTCAGTGGGCTGGGAAAGGCAGACCCACCCAAAATCTGGGTGGGCACCATCTAATCAGCTGCCAGTGCAGCTAGAATATAAAGCAGGCAGAAAAACGAGCCTACATCTTTTTCCCATGCTGGATGTTTCCTGCCTTCAAACATCGGACTCCAAGTTCTTCAGTTTTGGGACTCAGACTGGCTCTCATTGCTCCTCAGCTCCTCCTATATATATATAATATATATATATTATATATATAATATATATATTATATATATAATATATATATATTATATATAATAATATATTATATATATAATATATATATATTATATATATATATACACATACACACATACATACATATATATATATATATGGTAGGAAATATATTAGTTCTGTCCCTCCAGAGAACCCTGACTAATACTCCCGGCTTCAGAATTCCTCAGTCACGTACATTATTATGTTATAGTATGTATTACGTCCATTATTATATTATAATGTTTTTTATCTCTAGCCACACATCATCATATAATCACATTTTGTCATTACAATCAGCTTGTGTCATCTGATGAAACGTATTTTTAATGTTTTAATTCTAGATCTAAATTCAAGATCAGCATTATAGCTTTTTATGTATCACTTTCTAATATCTGAACTTACTATTTTCTCTCCATTATGATTTGTAATATTTTCTATTTTGAACTCTACAGTTTCCTGTACCTCGGAGTTTTTCTGTCTTCTCTTGACCAACTTATCACTCTAAACGACATATTCAGCCATTCGTTATAACTTCTCTGACAGCTAAGGATCCCTTAATTGCTGGAATGTTCTCTATTGTAAATCTCATTTCTTCATAGCTACATCCTTGCCAGGTTCCAAAAGGTCTTCAGAGAAGTCTGGACTCCTATGCTAACTTATGTTGATTACTTACTCTATTGTATAGTCCTCAAAGTATCAATTTTACCCCTGTCTTTCTAATATTCAGCTAATTTTTCCATGTGGTTTAAATTTATCAACTTTCATCCTTTTATTCATAAAAGTATCGCTAATTTTTCATTATTCTATATGCAATAAAATATCACATATTTTATCTCATACACAGTAGAGAAAGAAATACTTTTCTCCCTTTCTCTATTTTTAACTAGTTCAGGTCCTTTTGTACTGTGTAGCAGGCAGAGTTCGAATACACCATCCCCTGAAATCCCAGGATTCCTGGTCCCTGGTGTACACACATTTTCTCTCAGTTATTCAATCAAACACTAATCTAAGTATCTCTGTGAAAGGGTTTTGCTGATATAATTAAAAGCCTTAGGCTTTAATTAATTGACCTTAAGATTATCCTTGTGGGCCTGACCTCATCACATAACTAATTTAAGAGCAGAGAGGTTCCTCCAGATGGTTGCAAAAGAGCATTTCGTAGATTCAAAGCACGGTTGCTTGCTTAAAGATGGAGGAAGACACATGGCCACAAGTGCAGTGATCTCTTGGAGCTTAGACCAGGCCCTGGCTAACCACCAACGAGGAAATGAGGACATCACCCGGAAGGAACTAACTCAGACAAGAACAGGAATGGGCTTGTGGGCCGATTGTGCCCTAGTTCGTGAAGACAAGAAGTCAGTCCAGCGAAATCTTGATTTCAGCTTTGTGATACTCTGAGCAAGGAGCCCCACCACATTATTCCAGACTTCTGACGTATAGAATGGTGTGCTAATAAATGAGCAATGATTTTTTTACTTGCTACATCTGTGAGAATTTGTTACACAGCAAAAGAAAACTCATACTAAAAAATTCAATTCTCTCTACTTGATTCTGAAACTTGCTCTATCAACTAGCCCTTGTTTTCTGTGTGCATGTTTAAATTCTATCCTATCCTATCCTATCCTATCCTATCCTATCCTATCCTATCCTATCCTATCGGTCTATTATTCTGCCTCCTAATTTTAATACCAATCTTCTTGCAAAAATAAGCTACAGCTACTGTCTATATTTTCTCCTTAATTCTGAAGAATACAGAGCCAATGTCCTGTGAAGCATGAGTGTTGTTTTAATTGACAAATCCTGTTATCTTTGTTCACCCTTTCTATCTCTCCACAGTGTTGATTACTGGCAGGATTCTCTGGTCATCTAATCCTACATAATTCTCCCTCCACTTCTATCAATATGGAGTTTTGTACTCAGCAAAATAAAAATCTTTCAAAACTGAGGACCAAAACAAACAAACAAAAAAAGACATTTTTTATATTAAAAAACCAAGAGACTTTGTTGGTAGCAAATTAAAACTACAATAAATGGTTAAATGAAGGAACATGATATCAATTGGAAATGTAGACTTCCACAAAGGAATTGAGGACATTTGATATTATAAAAATGTAGGTAAGTATAAAAGAAGTTTATTTTTCTTAGTTTTAAAAACATTAAGGAGTAATTGACTTTTTAAAGCAAAACTAGTAACAACGTATTGAGGAGTTTACAATATGGAGAAAAGGAGTAGCAAAAGACGGTTGTAAGATTCCTAGAAATGTATGTGTAGTAGAGTATTATTATTTGATTGTAGACTGTGATAACTTAAAGATGTAGAGAGTAAATATTAGAGCAATTGCAAAAAAAGATGTAAAACAAATAAATAGTGGCGATAAAATTGAATAATAAAAAAACTATCACATTATTTCCAATTGTTCTCTTGAAGATAGCAAAAAAAAGAGAAAGAGAGAGAGAGATAGGACAGACAAATGGATACCAATTAGGAAGATAAGAGATTTAAACTCAAACATTTTAATAATTCATTAGATGCATTTACATTCAGTTGAAAGACAGATATTGTCATAGTGGATTAAAAAATATAGGCCTGGCACAGTGGTTCACACCTGTAATCCCAGCACTTTGGGAAGCCAAGGTGGGCAGATCACAAGATTGAGACCATCCTAGCCAACAAGATGAAACCCCATCTCTATTAAAAATAAAAAAATTAGCTGGGCGTGGCACGCACGCCTGTAATCCCAGTCACTCGGAAGGCTGAGGCGGGAGAATCTCTTGAACCTGGGAGTTGGAGGTTGCAGTGAGCCCAGATTGCAACACTGAACTCCAGCCTGGTGACAGAGCGAAACTCCGTTTTGGGGGGGAAGAAATATATATATATATTTAAATATATATATTTTTATATATTTTTATATACATTTTTATAAAATATATATTTTTATATATTTTATATATATATAAATATATATATCCTGTTGGAAATTCATTTTAATATAAATATATATAAAGGTTAAATGGATAGAAAAAGCTATGCAATGCTAATACCAAATGCAAGAAAGACAGAATTCCTATTTTAATATCCAACAAAGTAGATTTCAGAGCAAAACATACTACCAATGGCAATCAGGCATATTGCATACTGATAAAAACATAAATCCATCAGACAGATATAACTACCCTAAATGTGTATGTAACTGTTAACTTAAAAACATATAAAAGAAAAACTGAAAGGAGAAATAGGCAACTCCACAATTATGGTTGTAGGGTACACTCTTTTCTGAGTAATTGATATAAGATGGGGGAAAAAGGCAATAAAGTTACAGATATATACCACTATTACCAACTGGACATAAATGACATTTGTTGAACACTGTACCTAATAAGAGCAGAAAACACATTCTTTGAGGTACATGTTGATCAAACACCAATATAGACCATATTTGGAACCATAAATAAAGCAAACATCAATAAATGTGAAAGATTTTAAATTATACAAAGTATGCTCTTTGGGTATCATATTTGGAAATTAAACAACAAATGTGTAAGTAACTTATTGGCCAAAAAAATCACAAGGGAAATCAGAAAATGTTTTCAACTAAATAAATATGAAAATACAACCTATCACAATTTTTAGGACAAAGCTACACTGGGGAAATGTGTAGTATTAAATGCCGAACAATTACTAAAATAACAAAAACAAAAAAAGTGCTGGCGGGAACACAGAGCAACTACACTTTGCAAACCTTTTAACATTTTCTTATAAATGAAAACTTTTATTTACCTAGACATTTCCAATCCCAAATATTTACCAAATAGAAATAAAAATATATGTCCAGTCAAAAATATTTAAGCAAATTTTCAGAGCAACATCTTTCATAATAACCCTAAACTGAAAAACACACAAATTTCACTCCTAGATACTTACCAAAACAATTCCACTCTTATATATTTACCAAAGAGAAATACAATTATATGTCTAGACAAAGATCTGTAAGCAATTCTTCACAGCAACTGTACTCATAATAACCCCAATTTTTGTCTGTGGGTGTGTAGATAAACAAATTTTGATATACCCACACAATGGAATACTAATCAGCAATGAGATATAAACCTATTAATACATGTTACAGCACTGGTGGGTCTCAAAATCATTATGCTAAGAAAAAAAAAAAACATAAAAAGCTACATGCAGTGTGCTTTCATTTATATGATCTTCTGGAAAAATCTAATTGGTAGGAAACTCTACAAACAGAAAACAGATCAGTTGTCCATAGCGAGGGTAGAACAGGGTATTTATTGAATAATACAATGTTTGGGATAATAGAAATGTTCTGCATCTCGATTGTGGTAAACACTGGTCAAAGCTAATTGAACTGCATAGTTTTTAAAAGATAAATTTTAATGCATATGAATTACACCTGAATAAACTTCACTTCACTTTTAAAATGTTCTAATATATTCAGAAAGTTTGTTTCCACTTTTATAGATTGAGTCAATTCCTGTTACCCTATCAACATATTACTCTGCTCTGTCTAAATTTCTTACTAGAATTAGAAATACAGAATCTTTTCTTTTCAACTTTTATTATAGGTCTAGGACATGAAAATGTTCAGAAAATTGTTTGTTTCTCCTAGATTGTCTCAAGAGGGGTAACTGTGCTGTTGAAAGTGTCACATGCCAGCATTATTACTATTAATGGACAAGGCATTATATGAAACCTATGCTTTTGTCTTTAGATTTCTACTTTACAACATGATATTTTTGTGACATCAGATATCTGTAGGGTTTACTGGCACCTCATTTTTCAAAGTGATTTCAACATATGACCATCCCATTTCAACTTTCCAATTTGGAAGAATACCATTGCATTTTATTACAAAAAATAATAATAATAAAATAAAAGAAAGAAAGAAAAGGAGAAACTCAAGAAAAGAATGGGGTTTTTATCTGGATATTATGAGTGAATATTAATTTCCTCAGTGAAAAGGATGAGCCCTTAGGAATTCACAGATAAAAGAATATTATTCATCTTCTTCTTGCAAGCTAACAAGCAAATCAGTATCATTAGTGTTTTTGAAAGATTAACTTCTCAACTAAAAACATGCTTAGGGATACTGAACATTTGGTATCACTAATTTTCTCGAGCACATGTAATAGCCTTTTAAAAATATTTGCTAATAAAATGAAGCTCATTCCTTCTCACTTAAATTTCAGCTTAAGGCACTCCCTCTTTTAAATATTACTCATTTAATTTTATAGTGTTAAAATTATTTCTTACTCAATTTTCTCACTTTTAGCTCATAACATATTCATTTAAATGTAAAAAATAGCTCTAACTTTATTTGATTACCTTTTACATAGTGATATTGAGTTGAACTAATTCTACATTTTTTGATATACCTAGTGATCTTGTACTACCTTTTGTTTATGGAATGTTGATCGTTGTGATTTTCAAAATGATCATTATCTGAATCAGATGGCCTAAAACTAAAAGGATCCCCATTTAACCTTTCTGATTTGCCAAACAAGCAGAACTCAAATACATTGTCTTCTTGTAAACCAGATTTTCATTAGTGTTTACCTGTCAAAGTTCCATCTGTTTTTTGATACAAGACTCTTTTGCTTGTTTCAATTATTTGTACGCTCAGAGGCCTCATCATTCTGTGTTTAACACCAGTCATACATTCTCCCTATTACATTGTAGAAATCTGAAAATAACCAATGCATGTTGCTGAGTTCTCAGATCAATTGCCTCCTTGTTTGAATATTCAGTTTATGGTTAAATTGCTGCATTTCAATATCACGTGAAAATAACCATTTTATCAACAATTTAAACATTCTCAGTGATTGACTCACATCTCTTTTCATCACTTTCAGCATATAAAACCTTCTTGCATTAACCTCAGTCACTATATCATGAAGATTTAAACAGAACTGAAATCTGCAATACAGGAAATAGATGATTAATTAAAGATAATTTCTGTCATTAATTAAGCCATTCTTTACATAGTGGCAGAAAACATGGTATTTTCCTGCCTCTTCATAACATTCATTCTTTTCTGTTCCTAGAATTTTTAGCTTTGAACTCTTCTTCTATAGGTGTGTGGATGATAAATGTAGAGTGATTCTGAACTTACCAATACAACTAGTCTAGGTGTCATTTTACTCCTCAAAATTAGAACTACTTGAAATCTGAGAAACATGTGCAGCCTCTTTGGCTGGTTCATTTTGATTGTGGCCAAATTTTTCCCTCCTACCCCTTCATCATCCTCACTCTAAGTATGTGGTAGTCTCTGACTTCACTGAGATTTTGTCTTCTGCACACCAGGTCAAGTCTTTCCACACTTTTCCATGCTCTCAGATTGATTTTAAAACAAATATATGAAAAGGAAGTGAACCCAAGGCATCCAAAGTATTGGTGGTTTTCATTTCTTCCAACTACTATATTGTATTTATTTTCCTTTTTTTTCACATAGTTACTTTGAGCTTGTAATCAGTGGATATTTTCCTAGACATCTCCTGGAAGAAGTCATTTGTTCATTATTTTAGCATGTATAGATTCTCAATTCATTGCACTTTTCAAAATGATGCTATAAATTTGCTGTGAATTTTAAAACTTTTATGCATTTGATATTTCTTTCACAGTCTTTAAATTTTATAATTCGATTTTGAAACAAGCTTCAATTTTTGTTTATTATTTTGTACATAACATTGAAATAGATCATAACATTCCCTTTTAAATAGTTTCAGAGAATAAGCCATTGTCACTCTATTGTTAATCTTCAGATTTCTTTTTCTTGTAAGTATTTGATGACATACTTATGTAGAAAGCATGATGCAGCCCACAAAACATTTTAAATGGTTTCAGACTAGTTAGAAAATAAGATAATGGACAAATAAAACGAAAGAACCAGGAAGTAAGGGAGAATTTGTTAGTAATAGTAAAATGAGTATTCAGACCAGAGAAAGAGTTTAGCTACCAACTTCTTATCACTCTGGTCATTTTACCAACCTTTCTGAAACCCTTGAAAATGATTTTAAGTTGTTTCAGGATTTGAATTTATTCTTTAAAAAAGTCTATCCACATGTGTATGCAAGTCATGAGAAATAGCTTCACTACGACAGCCGCCAGCTGACTAAAGCTACCCTTTATAATCTACTGAGATTCACTGTCTACAATCTCAAAGGCAAAATGTGGACACAACTCATAACCCTTTCACTAACCACATTTTAATAATAGAAGCCTACGGCAATTAGTGGCACCACATTAGTAGGAGGAATAACCAGAAAGGAGTCAGCAAGGCATACCTAACAATTTCAAATCCATTCCCAAGCTATTTTTAGAATGTTTACAAGTAATTAGACTCCCAGTTTCACCACATTTTACTTGAGAAAACTCAAGACTAAATGTTTCCATTTCCATTTACAAATAAGTATTAAGAGATAATAATATAGCAATTTTGTTAAATGGGTAAGATTTCAGGTAAATCTTCAATAAAGGCACTGGAGAATTTAACTAGGAGATAGCCACCACTTTTAGGATTCTTCCATTTTAAGGGACACCATAGGTAGCATCTATGTCTTGGGCCTGGGGATTGGTGCTTTTCTGAGGATGACATCAGTAGTTAAGTTTTCTGAAGAGTCCTTGTTTATGTGTTCTAGAAAGTCATACCTTAAATTTTCACTTTTTTCCTTAATATTCTGCCACCTATTTTCCAATTTTAAATTCAATCTCTCTTCGTAAACTTTAACATAGTCACTCTTTCCTCACTCTAAGTCTTGGGAGTATCTTTGATTCATAATAATTCTGGTATCTCTTTTTTTGACATTTGAAGCCAACTGTCCTCTTTCATTTCTGATACTCATAGCTTCTGTTTCATATGTCTCATATAATATTTATCTATGTGTCTATTACGTTGGGCAATTTGTTTAACCTTTCTGAGTTTTTTATTTCTAAAAATTGGCTTAATAATTGATTAAAGGTAAGAAGACACTTACGGGGCTAAATGAGATAATGTACTGAAAAGCACTAAGCAGAAACCTGGGTATGTATATTGCAAGCCAAGCTATATTTTCTGAGTTTCTTCTTTTCTCATTTTCTTTTATTTTTTCTTAATTAGAATATTCTCTTTTGCTATGCATAATTTAAATTGATATTTTTTACTGATACAAAACAAAACCAAATCATTCCAGTTTTATATTTATCATATTTCTGTATATGTCTATGACCTCATTGTTTTACCTCCAACAACCAGGAATTCCAAGAGACGAGCGAATTTAACACAGCCTTGATCATCACAGCCAGGGCTGGTCAGGGGCCACAGCCTCAGCTCCATCTGCTTCAAAAGTTCTTTGTTAGAGCTGAGTGTGGCTGATCTCCCCTCTTCCCAGGGGAAAGGAGAATGTAAGGAGGTGTTCAATGTATAAGTGACATCATGGTCAAAGGCATTTTCAGTTTCCACTGTTCATACCTGGCCTTGAGTCCTACAGAATTCTGATCATTGCCAACTCAGTCCCTCAAGGTTATCTCCTCTTGCCTTAGCAAATAGATTCCCAGCTTCACTGACTATAGCTGCTTGAGGAGAAAACATGACCATGTCTTAGTTCCATAATAGATTAAAGGTTTTCATCAGCCAGGCTGTAGATGTGCAGTTCCCCTGGCTTTTACTTTCACAAGAAACAAATCAATGTGCTGTCTTCATTTGTTTAGTCCCAGAGTTTCCAAAACTCTCTTTCAGGTAAGAAGAAGAGCTCAAGTGTTTTTTTTTTTTTTTTCTCTCTCTCTCTCTAAAAAGACATCATCTTATCCCATTAGTTAAAGAATATTTGGTTTCATAGATTGAATCTAAAAATATGGATACTTACAAATATGAAACCTATTTATCCTGGTCAAATGATGGGATGCCATTGAAATTGAAGTGGTATTGTGTAAAGTTTGTGCTGGAGAGTTGTTTTATTTATTTTACTTTGCATGCAGCTTCTGAGAAGTTTGAACAGTAGCAGTTTGTGATGTGGCAGTCACTCTTTCCAACAATACTAAGAATTAGTCTTTGTCCACACACACTGACTGCAATGCAGTCTCTGTTCTAGCACACACTGATGCTGTTGCCTATTTTCAGCTGGGTTGATGACTACATTCCAGACTCATGAAAACTAAGCACTGCTGTTATGGTACAAAAACCCTGGGTTTTCCTCCTGGCTGACACTAAAAATAACCCACCAAATTTGTAATTTTCAAGATAATTTTGGCTTTGGTTTTGTAAATGATGACATGCATCTGGATTATGTCCTCTAACCTTGACATTGTTTCAAGTGTTATCTGTGAACACATCAGCTCTTAGTTTGTATTAAACAAATTCATATTACATTCTTGTAGTTTTGTATCTATGTGAAAAAATAAGTGCAAATGTTTTGAAGATGATTCACAATATATTTTCCCTAGTAATCATTTCATTTTTAAAATGTCCATATAAGTAGAATATATTAATTTACTAAGGTAAAAAAATTAATGCAGTATTTTACTTCCAGCTACTTTCCTTCCACTTCAGACAGAGAAAAAGAAAGTATACTTGAAAAGCAACTTAAGACATTTTTTGAAGCTGCCAAGTTGTCAAACTTTGATTCTTGTGAGGTGCTAAGAATAAGCACAGGAGGGTGAAAAGTCTACCTATACCACTCTTGGGGCTCTGTGACAACCAGGAAAAGTGATTTCCAGCCATTCCCCAGTCCCTGCCCCAGCAGGATGAAAGCATGCTGTTTTACAAGAAACATGTGCCTTTTCTTGAGTAGCAGGGAGACAGCTGATGCAATTGGAAGCTTTGCCATCTGTCCCTGTGACCACAGACTTTACACAGAAAGGCTCCTACCAGGTCATGTATTTAGATTCTGTGGTTGTGTATTTATACTATGTGATTAGAACTGCTGGGGAGAGAAAGGGAAGGCCAGACTGTAATGGTCTCTCCTTCAAGCCCTTACATAAAGTCTATTCCTGTTCTTGTTTGCCTGATGTTGATCCAGAAGTTTTCAAGCTATCAATTTAGCATAATAGATGCCTGTCATGACATTAACAAGGAAGGTCAAGCTACACACAAAATGAATTTCGAATTTTAACTTGGTAAGAGTTTTTTATGAAGGATAGAATGCTGTATTCTGACTTAAGAAAAGATTTATTATTTACGGAGTAATCTTCAGCAAGACTTGGAATTTCCTCCTTCAGTGACTTTTGTCTCTCAGTCAGCTAGTGAAAGCACACAAAATGATCTTACAACATTTTATCCAACATTTAGATTATTTTTTATTGTGAGGATTTTGTAAAGGAATATAATGCTGTGAGCACATTTATCAGTGGTGTGTTTTTTTCAAGACTTATGGTGATAAATCTGGAATGGGGATCATGACCCTCTTTTAGCGATGAAACTCATCACTAAGTCAGAGAGAGATTAGTTAGAAAACCTGAATGCCAAGATGAAACGGAAAAGTAGGAACAAGAAAGAATGACAAAAAAGAAAACAATAAAACAATATGTGCAATATGGGGGTATCTTCCCGGGAACATTTCACTGCATAGATTTACTTACCACAACTGATAGAGTAAGTTTTCCTGGCATTGGTTCCCTAAAGAACAGTACAGCTAGTAAGGATTTGCTGCTTTTATTTCTTTTCTTTTCTTTATTTATTTATTTTTGAGATGGAGTCTCGCTCTGTCGCCCAGGCTGGAGTGTAGTGGCACGATCTCGGCTCACTGCAAGCTCCACTTCCTGGGTTCACACCATTCTCCTGCCTCAGCCTCCCAAGTAGCTGGGACTACAGGCACCTGCCACCAAGCCCAGCAAATTTTTTGTATTTTTAGTCGAGATGGGTTTCCACTGTGTTAGCCAGGATGGTCTTGATCGCCTGACCTCATGATCCACCGGCCTTGGCCTCCCAAAGTGCTGGGATTGTAGGTGTGAGCCACCGCGCCCGGCCTGCTGCTTTTATAACTTGTTAAAAGAGAAAATTTTACTCTGCCCTTAAATGCGATGCATGTTTCTCAGATTAACTAGCAATATAAATTTGTGGTAGAGTAAGAGTATCACTGAAACTCCTGAAAATCAGTCAAGCCACTCAGGAGCTATGGAGCAAGCATCTCTGCAGCGGGAATAGGCACATCAGCCCTACTAACTGCACAGAAAAGAGCAAATGGATGAAAATGAACTGTGCCTCCCTTTGCTTATTAGCTTATAATTAAAAGGCTGTCTATTGTTTATTATTAAATTAATGGAAAAATTAGAAGACTTAGGGCATACTCGGGCCTTTCTGACAAGCTCGAGTATGTTTTCTCAGCATTTCTTCCCAAACCATGGTAGGCAGCACACACACACACACTCTCACACACACACATCCAATCCAACACACACACACAAATCCAATCCAGCTAGGAGGATCTCAATTGTCATCTAGATAGTATCTCTGATGTGAAAGGATAAATGAAGAAGGAAAGAAGTAACAAAAAGAGAGGAAGAAAAGAAGAACGAGAACAGAAAGGAAGAAGAGTAGGAGTGGGAAGAGAAAGGGAAAGAGTAGTAAGAAATAAAGGAAATCGAAACATTTTCTGTCTTGTGCTGACCACAACCATGGAGAAAAAGGCAATTAGACTATCTTGTGTCTTCATTGAATTGAAATCTCTTCTTCATTGAAAATGGTTAGTATGAAAGAGAATTCTATGCAGTGTTGTTGTTGTTGTTGTTGTTGTTGTTTTTGAGACGCAGTCTTGCTCTGTCGCCAGGCTGTAGTGCAGTGGCGTGATCTTGGTTCACTGCAACCTCTGCCTCCCGGGTTCAAGCGATTCCCTGCCTCAGCCTCAAGAGTAGCTGGGACTACAGGCACACACCACCACCCCTGGCTAATTTTTTGTATTTTAGTAAAGACGGGGTTTCACCATGTTGATTAGGATGGCCTTGATCTCCTGACCTCATGATCCACCCGCCTCGGCCTCCCAAACTGCTGGGATTACAGGTGTGAGCCACCGTGCCTAGCCGTTATCTTTTATTTTGAAATTAAAATCAGTTGCCCAAGAGAGCATGCTGATTGTTTTTGGACAGCGAAAGTGACCTGCTGATTGTTTTTGGACAGCGAAAACGACCTGCTGATTGTTTTTGGACAGCGAAAACGACCTTTACTTTGTTCTTTCTAAAGACAACTGAAGAGGGTGATGTGCTGCCCTGTATGACTTTCAGAACTTGGGGCATGTTATCAGTGCCATGCTGATTCAAAACATCAGTGAGTGGATTAGTCTGGTATTTGATGCCATTTATATTCTAACCTCTCAGAGATTTCAATCTAAATGGAAGAGTGTATATGATTTATGACTAAAATAGACCAATGAAGTAGCATACATAGAACAAAATTCTAGGCACTCAACTTCAGAGACTCTATGCATTCATCTTAAGGAATACTCCTCATGCCAAATAAAGAATTGTGAACTTTTTTGGGCCTGGAATCCTTTTCCATACTTCTTCCTCAGTTAACACCCTTTAAGACAAAATAGAAGCACCACTTTTTAAATATAATTTACCTTCTTCAAAACAAAATTTTTTGCTTCATCTGTGAGTCTCACCACACTATTACAGGCATCATTATAACAGGACCTCTTGGCACAGAAATTATTTTATGTATTGTCTCTTCTCCAAGATTCTCTGGAGCAGGACCTATGCCTTATTTGACTTTTTAAAACTTATTTGTTGTGCTTCAACACTCAATAATTTAAAAAATAATAATATAGTAAAAATTATTGTAGAAGGTTAGGAAATACAAAGAGGAAGTACATCAATGGATTTTTAGGAATTAGCAGAGAAAATGTTATTAAGATAGAGAAGAAGAGGAAGACATAAATTAGAAGAAATGGCGTGGGAGTGTATTCGGGGAGAGAATGGTGGGAGTGTAGGTAAAAGGAGTAGAAATAGGGAGGTTAACTGTGGGAAACACAGAAAGATTAGCGTGTGAGAAGCTGAGAGACGAGGCTGGGAAAGCTGTAACTTGAAACTGTGGGAATTAAGTCAAGAGGAAAAAGTTGGTTGATTTGTGTGAAGAAGGAAAGAAGAATTAATGGAAAAACATTGCTGACTACACAAAAATGCTTGGTTTGAAATGGAGGAGTCAATAGCAGTGGACTGAGTACAACACTGCAGGAAATGGTGAGGCAAAACCAGTAACAGGATCTAAAAATGTCCGACACTTTTACCAGAGCTCTGCAAAGTGTTCAAAGGGATTCTTTTGTGGATTATCTCATTTGGTCCTCAGAAGCACCATATCACGAAGGCATAAAAATAATCAATAACGTCAATTCATTCATTAAGACATTGCTCCTGTTCGCAAGGAACTTATAACAGATCAAGGTGGGAAAATATAACGAATAGGGATAAAAAATGGCAAGTAGTGGGTGAATGACAATAAATGTTTTATATGTCCACAACAGGGGGCCTGCTACTGGCATCTAGAGTAAAGAGGCCAGTGACACTGTTAAACATCCTACAAAGTGTAGGACAACCTCTTACAACACATAATTCACCAGCCCAAACAAAATGTCAATAGCACTACAGTTAAAATGTCCTTGGACAGTGAATATTGAAACCCATTAAGGATATTTACTTAGATGAACTGTTTATAAAATTAGGTGAATTTCTTACATAAGCATTAGGTATTAGCACAAACTTCAGCTGATACTCCACTTTGGTGATATTGAAGCAACTGTTGCTTTGTTTCAGTACCTAGAAATCAATACATTTTTTAAAAAGTCTTGTTCCAATAGGAAGTAATCATTGACTAATATAACAAAATCCAAAACGTGAACCACCCTACTGGACCATTGAACCAGCTTCTTAAAAATTCATCACAAAGAACACACACACACATACACACACAAGAAAGGGAGCAAAAAATGTAGTTTTTAGAAGAGACTGAAGTGACCAATCAACCAATTACAACGTATAAACATTTTCTTTTTAAGAGCTGGGATCTCACTCTGTCAACGACCCACACTAGAGTGCAGTGACTCAATCATACCTCACTGCAGCCTCAAAATCCTCAGCTCCAGAGATCCTACTGCCTCAGCCCCTGGAGTAGCAGGGATCACAGGCGCATGCCACCATGCCTGGCTGATGTTTTTTCTTATTTTTTTTAAGAGATAGAGTCTCTTACTATGTTGCTCAGGTTCGTAAACATCTTTTTAATTCTAATTTGGATGAACACCTCCTTAAAAATGCAATTTGGATAAACATCTCCTTAAAAATGTATGAGACAATCAGAAATTGAACAATAAAACAATAAGTGGACATTTGGTAATATTAAGTGATTGTTAGTTTTTAGGTGTGATAATATAATATTACAGAATGTTATAAAAAAGATCTTATCTTTCAGAAAGATACACTGAAATACTAATGGATAAATAATATAATCTTTGGGTTTGCGGAAGGGAGTGAGTGCTTATATGTGAAAAGTCTCCATGAACTGATAATTATTGAAGCTGTGTGATGGATAGTATGGGATTATTATACTATTCTCTTTAATGTTCTATATGTGTTTGATATATTCACTAAGAAACAATTTTTTAAAAGCACTTTTACCCATGTATATGCCAACCTAATTTATCACAAAACTAACACTGCCGTGCAGTGGGCAACATGTAGTTTTTCCAATAAAGGTGCTGTATCAATGGATTACTTATTTGAGAAAAATCAGTATCTTAATCTCTGCTCACCCAAATCACAAAAATCAATTAAAATTGATTATGGTCTATGTGGTTAAGGTAAAACAATAATGGCTTTAGATGAAAACGTGGGCAATCATCTTCATGATTTTAGAGTAGTCCAATATTTCAGAAACAGAACACAAATATCTTTAAACTAAAACAAAAAGATAAACCAATAGCTATGTTCATCAAATTATAACATTAAATAAATAGAAAAGGAGTATATCTCCAAAAAATTTACCCCACCCAAAAAAAAAATCATATCTAGACTCTGTAAAGAATACCTCCTAACTAATAAGGAAAGGATAGAAAATCGAATGATAAAATGCACAAAATGCTTAGAAAATTCACATAAAATACATTAAAATGATCAATAAATATAGAAAAAGTTACTCATATTTATTACTCATTGACAAAATGCAAGTTAAAACCACAATGTGATACCTCTACTTCCTCACCAGAATTGTTAACATGAGAAGACAGACAGACAATACCAGGTGTTGGTGAGGATCTGTAGCAACAGCAAGTTTCATATACTATTGGCATGAGACATAGTTTAGTATAGTTTAGGACAACCTCATAGAAAGCACTTTGGCAGTGCCCTCTAGAGCTAAATATATGCTACCTTACAGCCTAGCAATTCAAATTCTAAGGATATACCCCACAGAAATGCATGCACATGTTTACCAAAATTCCTGTCCTAGTATGTTAATAATTCTAGTGAAATAGTATATGTCAGTAAGAAGGAACTGATTACAACTGTGTGCAAAAACAGTTCTAAATTTACCAAGTATGATGTTGAACAGGAAGTGACACACAACAAAATAGATATAATATCATTTTGTTTAATGAAATCAGTTAAAATGAACAAAATTAGTCAATGAAGAATTTTATTTTGATAAAGGTGAGAGATACACAACATCTCTGGTTTTAGAAGTGGATAAGTGTCAACCATGGGGTGGAGAATAATAACTGGAGTTGGCATAAGTGGGGTGTTCTGACATACTGGCCACATCCTCTTTCTTGGTTTAGGTGATGTTACACACGTATTTGGTTTCAAAACATTCATTGAAGGGTGCCTCTAAGAAATACGTAAGTTTGTGCAAATATTTTATACCTCCATATTAAATTGCCAAAAGGTACTACTAACTCAACTATGTTAAAATCTAGAGCTTGCTATGAAAGAACTACATCCTAAAAGAAGTACTTGGTCACAGAGTTCTCAACAATGTTTCTTACGATGCTTCTGACAATGTGATGTGATGATAGGATAAATGTATCCTTAAAAATAGAAGAACTAAATCATGATAAAAAATCAAATATTGCCACAAACTGATGATGGATATTGGTTTTGATAAAATATTAAAGCAACTGAAATGAGAATTATTATTGTATTTTCATGATTTTAAAGTAGTATTTCAAAATGAATGAATCAATCAAGATGTGCAAAGATGTAATTTGATTAAACTATGTAATATCCTATGTAATTTGAAATATTAAAACTTAGAATATTATTTCTTTACAAGCCCCTCCAAAAAAAAGCAGAAAATAAAAAATTGTAATTGAAGTGGCATTTTCCATTAATGTCATTGCTTACAAACTCTGAATTACCCTTTCTGGGGGAGGTAATGCTCTGATATTTATCAGTTGTTTCTCAATGATACTTTTAACATCATCAGTATGCTATCCTGGTAGGAAAACAAAGAAGTACATATTGAAAAGATATAAAAAATAATTTGTAGAAACAAACTGACTCTCATGAAGCCTGCAGTGAGAGGCATTATTTGATTAATATAAGAAAAAAGATCAAAATACACTGAGCACTTATCATGTTCAAGAGTTAGTTCTTAACTCCCTATATTTGTTCTCTTTTAATCCATAAAATAATCCAGTGAGGCTGATAATATTGCCTTATTTTATAGATGATAAAATTCAATAAGTAGTCTAAGTTTGGGAAGATACTACATGATTGGAATTTAAATCCAGGCCTGGATCATGCAAGAGAGTATGAGTGTGGACCAGAATAACCAAGGGTATATTCATAACTATTGATTCTGGCTGGACTCTGAAGCCAGATGATTCCAGAGAGGAGTTCCAAACAGAAGTAGGAGTTGTTGAGGGGTGAAGCCAGCTGGACTTCCTGGGTCAAGTGGGGATTTGGAGAACTTTTCTGTAGTTAGCTAGAGGCTTGTAAAATGCACCCATCAGTGCTCTATAAAAATGCACCAATTGGCACTCTGCAGCTAGTTAGAGGTTTGTAAAATGGACCAATCAACACCCTCTAAAATGGACCAATCAGCACCCTGTAAAATGGACCAATTAGTGCTCTGTAAAATGGACCAATCAGCACTCTGTAAAATGGACCAATCAGCAGGACATGGGCAGGGACAAATAAGGGAATAAAAGCTCCTCACCTCAGCCAGCAGCGGCAACCTGCTTGGGTCCCCTTCCATTCTGTGGAAGCTTTGTTCCTTTGCCCTTCACAGTAAATCTTGCTGCTGATCACTCTTTGGGTTCACACCACCTTTAAGAGCTGTAACACTCATCATGAGGATATAGCCCTCCACTCCATTTTGAGGCATATCACCTTTATAGGGCAGGGGTAAGGTCTCAATGCTAACAGGAGAAAATGCTTAGGACTCTAACAGGTTTTAGAGAATATGTCGGTAAGGGCCACTAAATCTGACCTTTCTTGGTCCTCTCTGTGGTCTAAGAGGAAAGGCAAGCATGCAGGTTTTCGAGAATGCATCAGTAAGGGCCACTAAATCTGACCTTTCTCCGTCCTCTTTGTGGTCTAGGAGGAAAACTAATGTTTCTGCTGCTGTGTCGGTGAGTGTGACTATTCTGATCAGCAGGGTGCAGGGACTGTTGCAGGTTCTTGGGCAAGAGGAGGATCTGCTGCTGCGTCAGTGAGTGCAACTATTCCAATGAGCAGGGTCCAGGGACCATTGCGGGTTCTTGGGTGGGGGCCGGGGGGGTGCAAAACAAATAAACCAAAACTGCAGGTGTTTTTTTCTTTCAGATGGGAAACACTCGGGCATCAACAGGCTCACCTTTGAAATGCATCCTAAACCATTGGGACCATTTGACCCACAAACCCTGAAAAAGAGATGGCTCATTTTTTTCTGCCCTATGGCCTGGCCCCAATATTCTCTCTCTGATGGGGAAAAATCACCTGAGGGAAGTATAAATTACAATATTATGCTGCAGCTTGAACTTTTCTGTAAGAGGAAGGCAAATGGAGTGAAATACCTTATGTCCAAGCTTTCTTTTCATTGAAGGAGAATTTACAACTCTGAAGAACTTGCAATTTACATTCCATAGGGGGACCTCTCAGCTTACCTCCATATCCTAGCCTTCCTATAGCTCCCCCTCCTATTAATGATAAGTCTCCTCTAATCTTCCCCACCCAGAAGGAAACAAGTAATCTCCAAGGGACCGCAAAAACCCCTGGGCTATCGGTTATGTCCCCTTCAAGCTGTGGGGGGATGGGAATTTGGCCCAACCCAGGTACAAGACCTCTTCTCCCTCTCTGATTTAAAGCAGATCAAAGTAGACCTGAGGAAGTTTTCATATGATCCTGATAGGTATATAGATGCCCTACAGGGTCTAGGGCCAACCTTTGACCTCACTTGGAGAGATGTCATGCTATTGTTTGATCAAACCCTGGCCTTTAGTGAAAAGAATGCAGCCTTAGCTGCAGCCTGAGTTTGGAGATACCTGGTATCTTAATCAAGTAAATGATAAAATGACAGCTGAAGAAAGGGACAAATTCCCTACCAGTCAGCAAGCTGTCCTCAGTGTGGATCCCCACTGGGACCTCGACTCAGATCACGGGGACTGGAGTTATAAACATCTGCTGACCTGTGTTCTAGAAGGACTAAGGAGAATTAGGAAAAAACCCATGAATTAGTCAATGATGTACACCATAACTCAGGGAAAGGAAAAAAATACTACTTCTTTCCTCGAGCAGCTATGAGAGGCCTTAAGAAAATATACTCCCGTCACCTGACTCACTTGAGGGTCAATTGATCCTAAAAGATAAGTTTATTATCCAATCAGCTGCAGATATCAGGAGAAAGCTCCAAAAGTGAGCCCTGGGCCCTGAACAAAATCTGGAGGCATTATTAAACCTGGCAACCTTGGTGTTCTAATAATAAGGAACAGGTGGAAAAGGAAAAGTGAGATCAGAGAAAGGCTGCAGTCTTAGTCATGACCCTCAGACAAACAAATCTTGGTGGTTCAGAGAGGACAGAAAATGGAGCAGGCCAATCACCCAGTAGGGCTTGTTATCAGTGTGGTTTGCAAAGGCACTTTAAAAACGATTGTCCAGTGAGAAACAAGCTGCCCCCCAAACCATGTCCACTGTGCCGAGGCAATCACTGGAAGGCACACTGCCCCAGAGGACAAAGGTTCTCTGGGTCAGAAGCCCCCAACCAGATGATCCAACAAAAGGACTGAGGGTACATGGGGCAAGCGCCAGCTGATGTCATCACCCTCACTGAGCCCTAGGTATGTTTAACCATTGAGGGCCAGGAAATTGACTTCCTCCCGGACATTGGCGCAGCTTTCTCAGTGTTAATCTTCTGTCCCGGACAGCTGTCCTCAAGGTCTGTTACCTTCTGAGGAATCCTGGGACAGCCTGTAACCAGGTGTTTCTCCTACCTCCTCAGTTGTAATTGGGAGACTTTGCTCTTTTCACATGCCTTTCTTGTTATGCCTGAAAGTCCCACACCCTTATTAGGGAGGGACATCTTAGCCAAAGCTGGAGCTATTATCTACATGAATATGGGGAACAAGTTATCCATTTATTGTCCCCCGCCAGAGGAGGGAGTCAGTCCTGAAGTCTGGGCACTGGAAGGACAATTTGGAAGGACATATAATGCCCACCCAGTCCAAATCAGGTTAAAAGGCCCACCACTTTTCCTTATCAAAAGCAATATCCCTTAAGGCCTAAAGTTCATAAAGCATTACAGGATATTGTTAGACATTTAAAAGCTCAAGGCTTAGTAGAAAATGCAGCAGTCCCTGCAACACCCTAATTCTAGGAGTACAAAAACTGAATGGTCAGTGGAGACTAGTTCAAGATCTTAGAGTCATCAATGAGGCAGTAATTCCTCTATACCCAGCTGTACCCAATTCCTATATCCTACTCTGTCAAATACCAGAGGAAGCAGAATGGTTCATGGTTCTGGACCACAAGGATGCCTTCTTCTGTATTCCCCTGCACTCTGATTCCCAGTTTCTCTTTGCCTTTGAGGATCCCACAGACCACACATCCCAACATATGTGGACGGTCTTGCCTCAAGGGCTTAGGGATAACCCTCATCTGTTTGGTCAGGCACTGGCCCAAGATCTAGGCCACTTCTCAAGTTCAGGCACTCTAGTCCTTCAGTATGTGGATGATTTACTTTTGGCTACCAGTTCGGAAGCCTCATGCCAGCAGGCTGCTCTAGATCTCTTGAAATTTCTAGCTAATCAAGGGTACAAGACATCTAAATCAAAGGCCCAACTCTGCCTACAACAAGTCAAATAGCTAGGCCTAATCTTAGCCAGAGGAACCAAAGCCCTCAGCAAGGAATGAATACAGCCTATACTGGCTTATCTTCACCCTAAGACATTAAAAGAGTTGTGGGGGTTCCTTCAAATCACTGTTTTTTGCCGACTATGGATTCCTGGATATGGCGAGATAGTCAGGACCCTCTATACTCTAATCAAGGAGACCCAGAGGGCAAATATTCATCTAGTAGATTAGGAACCACAGGCAGAAATAGCCTTCAGAACCTTAAAGCAAGCCCTAGTACAAGCTCCAGCCTTAAGCCTTCCCACAGGACAAAACTTCTCTTTATACATCAGAGAGAGAGTAGGAATAGCTCTTGGCATCCTTACTCAGACTCATGGGACAATCTCACAACCAGTGGCATACCTAAGTAAGGAAATTGATACAGTAGAAAAGGCCGGCCTCACTGTTTATGGGTAGTTGCAGTGTTGACTGTCTTAGTATCAGAGGCTATCAAAATAACACAAGAAAAGGATTTCACTGTCTGGACTACTCATGACGTAAATGGCATACTAGGTGCCAAAGAAAGTTTATGTCTATCAGACAACTGCCTGCTTAGATACCAGGCACTACTCCTTGAGGGACTGGTACTTCAAATACAAACGTGTGTGACCCTCAACCCTGCCACCTTTCTCCCAGAGGATGGGGAACCAATAGAGCATGACTGCCAACAAATTAGTCCAGACTTATGCTGCCCGAGAGGATCTCTTAGAAGTCCCCTTAGCTAATCCTGACCTTAACCTATATACTGATGGAAATTCAGTTGTGAAAAAATGGGATATGAAAGGCAGGTTATGCCATAGTTAGTGATATAACAGTACTTGAAGGTAAGCCTCTTCCCCCAGGGGACCAGCACCCAGTTAGCAGAACTAGTGGCACTTACCTGAGCCTTAGAACTGGGAAAGGGAAAAAGAGTAAATGTGTATACAGATAGTAAGCATGCTTATCTAATCCTACATGCCCATGCTGCAATATGGAAAGAAATGAAGTTCCTAACTTCTGAGGGAACCTCCATTAAATACTACAAGGATATCATGGAGTTATTGCATGCGGTGCAAAAACCCAAGGAGGTGGCAGTCTTATACCACTGAAGCCATCAAAAAGGGGAACGAGAGGGGAGAACAGCAGCACAAGCGGCTGGCAGAGGCAGGGAAAGAGAACAGAGAGGAAAGAGAAAGAGAGAGAGAGGAAGAGACAGAGAGACAGAAAGTCAGAGAAAGAGAGTGGGAAAGACAGAAAGTCAGAGGAGGAAAGAGAAGGGGGGAAAGACAGAAAGAGAAGAGAGAGAGGAAGAGACAGACAAAGAGGGAGTCAGAAAGATAGAGAGAGAAAGAGACAGACAAAGAGGGAGTCAGAGAGAAAGAGATAGATAAAGGAGTCAAAGAGAAAGAGAGAGAGAGACAAAGTAGTAAAGAAAAAAACAGTGTACCCTATTCCTTTAAAAGCCAGGGAAATTTAAAACCTATAATTGATAATTGAAGGTCTTTTCTGTGACCCTATAACACTCCAATACCACCTTGCTGTCAGTGTAAACAAGGGCGTAGCCCAAAAGCACTGAGGCCACTGACAACCCATAGCCTTCCTATCAAAAATCCTTAACTCAGCAGTTTCCTAACAGGGGATCTAAATTTTAATTAATTACCATACAAAGGTTCCTCCCAGACCTAGGAGGAACTCTCTTCAGGACAGGATGATAGATGGTTCCTCCCTGAAGATTAAGGGAAAAAGACACAATGGGTATTCAATAAGTGATAAGGAAACTGTTGTAGAAGCAGAATTAGGACAATTGCCTAATAATTGGCCTACTCAAACGTGCGAGTTGTTTGCACTCAGCCAAACCTTAAAGTACTTACAGTATCAGGAAGGAAGCATCTATACCAATTCTACATTAATATGAACTGAACGAGGTCTTATTAATAGCAAGGAATGACTGAAATCCCAAACTTACAAGGTTTTCAACAAAAGTTTGCTAAAAGTTAACAGTGTAACATGTATTATCCTAACTTCCAATCTTGTGGAAATCAGACCCTATCCATGCCCCTCAAAGCTCAAGTCCATCAGTGCAGGGCCATACAACTAATATCCCTACTTACAGGGTTAGGAACCACAATAGCCAGTTTATCTAGTTCATTCTTCTACTACCACACACTCTCAAAAGATTTCTCAGACAGTTTACAAGAAATAACAAAATCTATCCTTACTCTGGAGTTCCAAATAGACTCTTTGGCAGCATTGACTCTCCAAAACCGCCAAGGTCTAGACTTCCTCACTGCTAAGAAAGGAGAACTCTGCATCTTCTTAGGGGAAGAGCGTTGCTTTTACACTAACAAGTCAAGGATAGTACAAGATGCCACCCAGCATTTATAGGAAAAGGCTTCTGAAATGAGACAATGCCTTTCAAACTCTTATGCCAACTTCTGGGCGACATGGTTTCTCCCCTTTCTAGGTCCTGTGACAGCCATCTTGCTGTTACTCGTCTTTGGGCCCTGTATTTTTAACCTCCTTGTCAAATTTATTTCCTCTAGGATTGACGCCATCAAGCTACAGATGGTCTTACAAATGGAACCCCAAACGAGCTCAACTAACAACTTCTAC
The DNA here is from genome assembly GCF_000951035.1 of Colobus angolensis palliatus. Classification (NCBI taxonomy): domain Eukaryota; kingdom Metazoa; phylum Chordata; class Mammalia; order Primates; family Cercopithecidae; genus Colobus; species Colobus angolensis. Next base: position 1,660,935 of record NW_012123043.1, read on the forward strand.
CAAGGACCCCTGGATGGACCCACTGACCCTTTGGCTGGCCTACAGAGTTCACCTCTGGAGGACACTACCACTGCAGGGCCCCTTCTTCACTCCTATCCAGCAGGAAGTACACAGAGCGGTCATTGCCCAACCTCTAACAACGGTTGGGGTGTCCTGTTTAGAGGGGAGATTGAAAAGTAAAGCCAGCTGGACTTCCTGGGTTGACTGGGAACTTGGGGAACATTTCTGTAGCCAGCTAGAGGTTTGTCAAATGCACCAATCAGTGCTCTGTAAAAATGCGCCAGTCAGCACTCTGTAGCTAGCTAGAGGTTTGCAAAATGGACCAATCGGTACCCTCTAAAATGGACCAATCAGCACCCTGTAAAATGGACCAATCAGCACTCTGTAAAATGAACCAATCAGCACTCTGTAAAATGGACCAATCAGCAGGACATGGGCAGAGACAAATAAGGAAATAAAAGCTGGCCACCCCAGCCAGCTGCTTGGGTCACTTTCTATGCTATGGAAGCTTTGTTTGTTCGCTCTTCACAAAACTCTTGCAGCTGTGCACTCTATGGGTCTGCACCACCTATAAGAGCTGTAACACTCACCGCAAAGGTTCGTGGCTTCATTCCTGATGTCAGAGAGACTACAAACCCACCAGAAAGAACAAACTCTGGACACATTATCAAGTTTGATATAAACTGTATTCACATTATCTTTGAGGTTTATAGCAAGATGAAAAATTTTCCCCAAAGATATCCAGGTCTTAATCCCTGGAATCCACCTTTATATGGAAAAAGGATCTTTGCAGATGTGATTAAGGGATCTTAAGATGGAGATATTATCTAAATAATCTGAGTAGATCCTAAATGCGATCACAAATGTCTTTATAAGAAGGAGGCAGAGGGGGCACAGTGTGGTGATTCACACCTGTAATCCCAAGACTTTGGGAGGCAGAAGCAGGTGGATCACGAGGTCAGGAGTTCAAGACCAGCCTGGCCAAAATGGTGAAAACCCGTCTGTACTGAAAATACAAAAAATTAGCTCGGCATGGTGGCAGGCACCTGTAATCCCTGCTACTTGAAAGGCTGAGTCAGGAGAATTGCTTGAACTCGGAGGCCAGAGGTTGCTGTGAGCCAAGATCACGCCACTGCACTCCAGCCTGGGCGACAGAGTGAGACTCCATCTCAAAAAAAAGAATGAGGCAGAGGGAAGTATCACACAGAGGAGAAGGCCATGTGACCACAGAGGCAGAGGTTGAAGTGGTGTAGTCACAAGCCAAGGAATGACACAGGCACGAGAAACTAAAGAGGCAGGAAATGAATTCTCCCCTGCAGCCTCCCAAAGGAGGCACTGCCAGCGTTTGTTTCAGCTGATGAAAATAATTTTGAACTTCTGGATTTCAGACTTTAAGATAATAAATATGCACTATGTTAAGCCACCCTAGAGATTTTGCTTAAGTTGTGTTTCATAGCATGTACACCTGTTTTCACCTGAATTGTAGGTTTAAGGGCTAGGAAGTGACTTGATGAGAACTTCTGTAGATTATAAGGGTACTAAAGAACTCATCTACTTCTTGATGCATATGCTGTTTAAAACCTAATTTTAGTCCCTGAATAGAATTTGCTTTATTTCTTAATTTCCCTCAGAACTACTCAGGAAAGGCAATGCAATTGAGCATACAACAACAACAACAAAATACAAAAGCCAGATGACAACTACACCATTCAGTGACATCCTTTTATCCCTGACTGCAAGCTAGGAAGGAGGCAGAGTAGAAGTCTGTGATGGTTAAAACTAAGTGTCAACTTGATTGGATTGAAGGATACAAAGTATTGATCCTGGGTGTGTCTGTGAGGGTGTCACCAAAGGAGATTAACATTTGAGTCAGTGGGCGGGGAAAGGCAGACCCACCCTTAATCTGGGTGGGCACAATCTAATCAGTTGCCAGTGCAGCTAGAATATAAGCAGGCAGAAAAATGTGAAGAGAGACTGGCCTAGCCTCCCAGCGTACATCTGTCTTCCATGCTGGATGCTTCCTGCCCTCAAATATTGGACTCTAAGTTGTTCAGTTTTGGAATTCAGACTGGCTCTCCTTGCTCCTCAGCTTGTAGATGGCCTGCTGTGGGACCCTGTGATTATGCGAGTCAATCCTTAAACCTCTCTCTCTCT
>NW_012123043.1:1663407-1691259 GCF_000951035.1 Colobus angolensis palliatus
GATGGTCTCGATCTCCTGACCTCGTGATCCGCCCGTCTCGGCCTCCCAAAGTGCTGGGATTACAGGCTTGAGCCACCGCGCCCGGCCTATCATAAACTTTCTTAAGCTATTCTGTTCTTTGTTAAGCAGGGTGCTCATGCATAATGTACATTATCTCATATATAATATATAATGGAATGTATATATTATATATTATACATATGGAATATATATATTCCATTCTATATATATTCATATATATATTTTTCATTAGTTCTGTCCCTCTAGAGAACCCTAATACAAACCGTATGACAGAAGAAGGTGAAGATACAGAGCCCTGTCCCTCCCAGTTCACCTTTCTACAGTTCACCAGCTTGAGGCCATCAGGCATTCAGAGAGGGAAAAGTACTTTAAATTGGTTAAGAGACTGGACCTTCAGCATTGCTCTTTCTAAACATCTGAAAGTCTTATGTCCATGCAATTTGCCCAGGATTTCATCTGGGAAGGGGACGAAAATTTTGATAGAATTTATTGAAAGAGGCAATGGTGAGAATGAATAAGGTTTGTTTATGATTACATGCACACAGTTTAATCCATTCCAAAAAAAGTTACTCATGCATCTCATTTCATTTGCACAACTCTGAGTTTAAAAAGGTAAAAAGTTAGCAAAGTGAAAGAACTCAGTTGAAGTCATACAAGAAAGGAAAAAGTAGTAAGAGCTATATAAGCTTTTTTAAGCTATTCTGTTCTTTGTTAAGCAGGGTGCTCATGCATTATGTACATTATCTCATTTAATCCTCACTTGACCCTACTGGGTAGTCAGTTTATCTACAGTCTTCAGATGAAGAAACAGCCTTAAAGAAATTAAGCAACTACTGACTATAACGAAGCAGGGATTTAACCCTACATCTATCGAGTTCCAAAGAATATGTACTTTCTGCTTTGAAGTTTGTAAAAATTATAAGCCAACTTTGAACTTGCAGTAGAGCAGGGATATCATTTGTCAATGGATGAACTTGATTAGATTCAGAATAGGAGGAAATTATGAGGACTTGGGAAAGCCTGGGTTGGGAAAGAATTTATGTTGTGACTCTACCAAATTAAGGCAATGCCATCTTTTACCTGGTTTCATTTGAAAAAGAAAACAACCAATTTATTTCAAACAGGAAAATCAATTTAAAATCTTCTCATTGATACTTGTGATACTCTGACAGAGGTTTTAATACTGCTGCAATACACTCCCACATTTGACTTAAAATGTAAGTGAGAGCATTAATGTCCAGCTTTACAAAATTGATGGGTATTGGGTGATCATTTCTAGATAAATACTGCCCTTAGATAGAGATCAATGCATTGATGCAAATGAGGAGGATTCTGTGTGCACCTTCCAAGGATCTGGATCCCTGTTGGTGTAGGCGTTTGTTTTGGAAGGGTGTAACAAATTCCTTTCATGGGAGGCTCAGTCAATGTTGACCTCCTCTTCTCTGCATCTGCACTATTAAAAAAAAAAAAAAAAGAAAGAAAAGAAAAGAAAGAAAGTGACTTAATACAGAAAATTGTTTACACAGGTAGTGGAAAGTCAAAAGAGTGTAAAAGAGACATTGAGACTACCCAGAGATGAATAACTTAAGGAAGAAAATACCACTCTTAAGACTGGAAAATCCTGAGAGAAGAGTGGGATTATCAGAATTTAGGAGCTTAGAGGATGGATCTGGCAGGCCTGTGCTTGGACCTATGGAGAGACACTCTGTGGAGCGGGTATCATGTATTTGACATTCAGATCTCTGAGGAGGGTGAAACCACAACTGTAACTCCAACTGCCAAGATCAAGCTACTGCTAGTCCCCCTGAGATGTTTCCCTGTAGCTGGCAGCAGGAGACCAGAAATAGTCTGGAGACTGCAGCTGGAGGTGGCTGATCTGAATGCTCTCTATGCTATTTCCATAGTGGCCCTGCCATTCCTATAAGGGACACTGTCAGAAGCTAAAATGCAGGGAGGGAGTCGCTTGTTCCTTGCCACTGACTTCCAGTCGCCCTCTGGCTTCCATGGGCAAAAAATTAAAGGTAAACTAGTTGACAAAGATGTCTCAGAAATAACAGTTTCCAGCAATTCTCAACACTGCCCAGAGTGCAGAGGATGCATCCAGAGCCAAAATCCAGTAATGGGCCCCAGATATTAGTCACAGCAGTGAGAGTAAAATAGAGAAAATTCAGAGGACCTAGGGGTCAAATTTAAAAAGGACAGTGGATATTTGTACATTTCAACATCATAATTAACAACCACACAAAATTCTATATAACCAAGCCCTCCCGAAATTATTACCCAATCACACCAGAACAGTTTCCTCATTTTGTTAATAATGACAATAACATTCCTTTACCAGCTTTCTACTCTTAGGACGCAGGTTAAGCTGAACTTCACAAAGAACAGGCAAGTTTAGAATAAATTGCAAGGAATAAGCCTTACAGGTAATGATGCACATTTTTTTGTTGTAATAAGAAGGCACAACATGAGACCCTCTGACCATTTATTTTATTTATTTATTTTTTTGAGACAGTCTTGCTCTGTTGCCCAGGCTGGAGTACAGTGGTGCTCTCTTGGCTCACTACAACTTCTACCTCCTGGGTTCAAGTAATTCTCACGTCTCATCCTCCCATGTATCTGAGACTACAGGTGTGTACCACCCCACTCAGCTAATTTTTTCTATTTTTAGTAGAGATTGGGTTTCAGTGTTGGCCAGGCAGGTCTCGAACTCTTGGCCTCAAGTAATATGCCTACCTCGGCCTCCCAAAGTGTTAGGATTACAGGCATGAGTCACCATGCCTGGACTCTCTGACCAAATTTTTAAGTATACAGTACATTATTGCTAACAGTATGAATAATGTGGTACAAAAGATCCCTTCTAGAACTGTTTCATCTTGCGTAACTGAAACTTGAAATGCATTAAACAGCACATCCCCATTTCCTCCTCCCCTCAGCCCCTGGAAAGCACCCTTCTACTTTCTGTTTCTATGACATTGACTGCTTTAGATATACATATATAAACACAAATAAGGAAATCATGCAGTATTTGTCCTTTTGTGACTGGATTCTTTCATTTAGCACAATGTCCTCATGGTTCATCCATGTTATCACATGTAACAGGATTTCCTTTATTTTGAAGGCTCTATAATTTTATGTGTATAACAAATTTTCTTTATCCATTCATACATCGATGGACATTGACATTATTTGCACATCATATATATGTATATATATGTGTATAGATGAGTGTATATATACATATATACACACATACATATATATATATGTATGTACTTGGGTTTATTTCTGGGCTCTCTGTTCTATTGTCTATATGTCTCTCTTTATGTTAGTACCATAATGTTTTGATTACCATAGCTTAGTGATATGTTTTAAAACCAGGCAGTGTGAGGCCTCCAGTTTTGTCCTTCTTTTCAAGATTGCTTTGGCTATATTAGTCCTTTGTGGGTTCATGCAAATTTTAGATTTTTTTTTTCTATTTCTGTAAAAATTGCCATTGGGATTTTTTTATTGATAGGGATGGCATTTTAATACACTGAAGTTTTCCAATCAATCAATACAAATATCTTTCCATGTATTTGTGTCTTTAATTTTTGGGGTCAAGATTTTGTAATTTTCAGTGTATAAGACTTTCACTTCCTTAGTTAAGTTTATTCCTAAGCATTTTATAATTTTGATGCTATTACAAATGGAATAGTTTTCTTAAATTTATTTTCAAATTGTTCATTGTTATTGTATAGAAATACAACTGAATTTGCATATTAATTTTTTTGTCCTGCAACTTTACTGAATTTATTAATCCTAGCAGTTTTTGTGAAGTCTAAGGTTTTGTACATGTAAGATCATGTCATCCATGAACAAAGATAATTTTACTCTTTCTGATTTGAATACCTTTTACTTCTTTTTCTTTCCTGATTTGATCTGGCTAGGACTTCCAGTATTACATTAAATAGAAATGACAAATGTGGACCTTCTTGTCTTGTTCCTGATCTTAAAAGAAAAACTTTTAGTTTTCTACCATTGAGTGTGGTTTTAGCTGTGGGCTTTTTATATGTGACCTTTATTATGTTGAGGTTCTCATCCTATTCCTAGTTTGCTGAATGTTTTTAACTATAAAAGGGTGTTAAATTTTGTCAAATGCTTTTTCTGCTCCTATTCAAACTATCATGTGATTTTTTTTTTCCTTTGATCTGTTAACGTGATGTATCACATTAACTGATTTTCTTATGGTAAAACATCTTTTCATTCCAGGGATAAATTCCACTTTGTCATGGTGTATGATCATTTTAATGTGCTGTTGAATTAGGTTTGCTAGTGTTTTATTAAGGACTTTGAATCGTATCCATTAGGGATATTAACTTGTAATTTTCTTTTTATGAAGTGTCTTTTGTGGCTTTGGTATCAGGGTTATGCTGGCTTCATAAAATGCGTTTGTAAGTGTTCTTTTCTCTTAAGATTTTTGGAAGAGTTTGCAAAGGTTTGGTGTTAACTCCTTTTTAAGTACCTGCTAGAATTCACCACTGAAGCCATCTGGTCCTGATTTTTCTTAGTTGGGCAGCTTTGATTATGGATTCAACCTCCTTTCTAGTTATACTGCTCAGATTCACTATTTTTTCATAATTCAGTATTGGTAGGTTGTATGTTCAGAATACCCTCTAATAATCAACTTTATTTTGCACTTTCATTTCTAACTTTATTTGAATCTTCTTTATTTCCTAGCATAGCTAAAGGTTTGTCAATGTATTGATTTTTAAAATACCTTACTTCTTTGAGTTTTTTTCTATTCTTATTCTATTCTCTATTTTGGCTATTTCTGCTGTAATTTTTATTACTTCCTTCTTTCTGATAACTAAGCGTTTAGCTTGCTCTTTTTCTAGTTTGTTGGGGTGTAAACTTAGGCTGTTTACTTTGAATCTGTAATTTTAAAATAGATGTTAATTGCTATAAGCTGCTCTCTTAGTATTGCTTTTACTGCACTTGCTGTTATGTTGCGTTTCCTTTTTCGTTTGTCTCAAGATATCTTGTAAATTTTCTTTCGTTTTCTTCCATGATGCATTCTGTCTTCAAGATTGTGTTTGTGTATTTGTGAATTTGCCAGTATTCCTTCTGCTATTAAATTCAAATTTCATTCCATTGTGGTCAGAAAAGGCTTCATGGTATTTCAAACTTCTTAAATTTGGTAAGACTTGTGACCTAACATGATATTTCCTGGAGAGTGTAACATGTGTGCTTGAGAACAATATGTATTCTGCTACTCTTGGGTAGAATATTCTGTAGATGTCTGTTAGGTCTATTTGTTTTCTAGTATTTTCAAGCCCTCTATTTCTCTATTGACCTTAATTCTTGATGTCTATCCATTATAGAAAATGGTTTATTAAAATATCCTACTATTATTGTGTTGTCATCTATTTTTTTCTCTTCAGTTCTATCAGTGTTTGATTCTTATATTTAGCTGTTCTGATGCTGGCTGCATATATATTCATAACCATATATTCCTGTTGAACTGACCCTTTCATGATTATATAATGTCCTTCTTTGTCTCTTATTACAGTTCTTCAGTTAACATTTTTTTCTGATGTAAATATGGATACCCCTACTCTCTTTGGTTACCATTTATGTGGAATATTTTTGCCATCCTTCAACTTTCTTTTTTTTTAATTTTTAATTTTAGCTTAGGGGGTAAATGTGCAGGTTTGCTATACAGGTAAATTGCATGTCACAGGGGTTTGGTATACATATTATTTCATCACCCAGATAATAAGCATAATACCTGATAGACAGTTTTTTGATCCCCTCCCACCTCTCACCCTCCACCCTCAAGTAGGCCCCTGTTGTCCTCTTCTTTTTGTCCATATGTTTTCAATGGTTAACTCCTACTTGCAAGTGAGAATATGCAGTATTTATTTTCTTTTCCTGCATTCATTCACTTAGGATAATAGCCTCTAGTTCCATTCATGTTGCTGCAAAAGATATGATCTCATTCTTTTTTATGACTGCATAGTATTCCATGGTGTATATGTACCACATTTTCTTTATACAGTGTACCGTTGATGGGCATTTAGGTTGATTTCATGTCTTTGCTATTGTTATTGCCATTGTGAACACTGTTGCAAAGAACATACACATGCATGTGTTTTTATGGTAGAACGATTTGTATTCCTTTATATATATACCCAATAATGGGATCGCTGAGTTGAATGGTAGTTCTCTTTTAAGTTCTTTGAGAAATTGCCACACTGCTTTCCACAATGACTGACTGATTTACATTCCCACCAGAAGTATGCAAGTATTCTCTTTTCTCTCCAACCTCACTAGAATCTGTGTTTTTGTTTGTTTGTTTTTGCTTTTTAATAACAGCTATTTTGACTGGTGTGAGATGCTATCTCATTATGGTTTTGATTTGCATTTCTATAATGAAATGATTAGTGATGTTGAGTGTCTTATCATATGCTTGTTGGAGACATGTATGTATTCTTTTGAAAAGTGTTCACATCCTTTGCCCACTTTTTCATGGGATGATTTGCTTTTTGCTTGTAAATTTGTTTAAGTTCCTTATAGATTTGGGATATTAGACCTTTGTCAGATACATAGTCTGCATATATTTTCTCCCTTGCTGTAACTTGTCAGTTTACTGTGTTGATAGTTTCTTTTGCAGTGCAGAATCTCTCAACAGATGCAGAAAAGACTTTCAATAAAATTCAGCCTCCTTTCAAGTAAAAAACCCTCAACAAAGTAGGCATTGAAGGAACACACCTCAAAATAATAAGAGCCATCTATGATAAGCCTATAGCCAACATCATCCTGAATGGGCAAAAGCTAGAAGTATTCCCCTTGAGAACCAGAACAAGACAAGGATGCCCACTCTCACCATTCCTATTCAACATTGTACTGGAATTCCTATCCAGAGCAGTAAGGCAAGAAAAAGAAATAAAAGCATTCAAATAGAAAGACAATATAAGTCAAACTACCTCTGTTTGCAGATGATATGATTCTATACCTAGAAAAACCCATAGTTTCTGCCTCAAAGTTCCTAGATCTGATAAACAAATAGAGTAAATTTTCAGGATATGAAATCAATGTGCAACAAAAATCAGTAGCATTTCTATACACCAACAAGATCTAAGATGAAAGCCAAAGCAAGAACACAACCTTATTCACAATAGCCACAAAAAGAATAAAATACCTAGAAATACTGCTAACCAGGCAGGTGAAAGACCTCTACAACAAGAATTACAGAATGTTGCTCAAGGAAATAAAAATGACACAAACATATGGGAAATATTCCATGCTAATGGAGGCGAAGAATCAATATTGTTAAAATGGCCATACTGCCCAAAGCAATTTATAGGTTCAATGCTATTCCAATCACACTACCCATGATATACTTCACAAAATTAGAAAAAAAAACCATTTTAAAATTCATATGGAATCAAAAAGAACCCAAATAGACAAGGCAATCCCAAGCAAGAAGAACAAAGCTGGAGGCATCACATTATCCAACTTCAAACTATACTACAAATCTACATCAAGCAGAACAGCATCATACTAGTACAAAAGCAGACACATAGACCAATGGAACAGAATAGAAAACCCAGTAATAATGTCGCATACCTACAACAATGTGATCTCCAACAAAGTTGACAAAAACAAACAATGAAGAAAGGATTCTGTATTCCATGAATGGTGCTGGGATAACTGGTTAGCCATATAAAGAAGATTGAAACTACATCCCTTCCTTATACCATGTACAAAAATCAGTTCAAGATGGTTTAAAGACTTAAACGTAAAGTCTAAAACTATAAAAAATCCTGGACAATAAAAATCTAGGAAACTCTGGACATAGGCTCTGATAAAGATTTCATGATGCAGGCACCAAAAGCAATTGCAACAAAACAAAAATCGACAAATAGGACATCTTTTCATTTTCAACTTCTATGTGGCTTTAAGTCTAAAGTAAATCTCTTATAGGCAGTATATAGTTAGATCTTGTTGTTGTTGTGGTTTTATCCACTCAGTCACTTTATGTCCTTTCATTGGTGAGTTTAATCCATTTACATTTAAAGTAATTATTGCTAAGGAAGGTCTTTCTATTGCCATTTTCTTAAGTATTTTAAGCCTAGCTTGTAGCTCTGTTGTTCCTCTTTTCTACTCTTGCTGTCTTCCTTCATATTTCAATCATATGAAAGGCTAGTAACATGCTTTGATTCCTTTCATTTCCTGTTGTGTATTTTCTACAGGTATTTTCTTTGTGGTTACCACAGGGCATACATAAAACATCTTATAGCTATAAAAATCTATTTTAAATTGGTAACAGTTTAATGTAATTGCAAACAAAAACTCCAAACTTTTACCTTCCCACCATTTTATATCATTGATATCAGAAAGTACACCTTTTTATATCATGTATCCATCAACATATTATTGTCGGTATAATTACTTTTTATTCTCTTGTTTTATACTTTCTATTTTAGAATTAAAAATGATTAATGTACCACCATTACAGTATTACAATATTCTGTGCATTTCTATGTAGATAGATTTACCAGTAAGCTTTATATTTTCATATGTTTTCATGATGTTGTTTAGCATTCTTTTATTGCAACTTGAAAGACTCTGACATTTCTTTTAGGGTAGGTCTAATGATGATGAACTCTTTCAGGTTATGTTTACCTGGGAAAGGTTTTATCTGTCCTTTACTTTTGAAGGACATTTTGCTGAATATTATAGTATTCTAAGTTGGCAGTGTTTTTTGTTTTAATTACAGCTCTTTGAATATATTAACCCACTCCCTTCTGGTCTATAAGTTTCTCCTGAGAAATCTGCTGATAGTCTTGTGAAGACTCTTTTGTATATGATGAGTTGTTTTTCTCCTGGTGCTTTCAAAATTCTCTTTTGTCTTTGACTTTTGACAATTTGGTTTTAATATCTCAGTGTGGATTTCTTTGTATTCATCCTACATTAAATCTGTTGAGCTTTGTAAATATAGATATTTATTTTCCTCCTCAGCGTTTAGAACTTTTGGGTTATTATTTTTTAAAATAATTGCTTTGCCTCTTTCTCATTTTCCTCCTCTAAAACTTTCATAATGAATATATTGGCTTATAAATAGTGCCCCATAAGTCCCATAGGGTTTCTTCACTCTTTCATTCTTTTTTAATTTTTGCTCCTTTGATTAGATAATTTCAAATGACATATCTCAGCATTCACAGATTATTTTTTCTGCTTGATCAAGTCTGCAATTTAACCCCTCTAGTGAATTTCTTCAGGTTATCATATCCTTCAGTTCCAAAATTTTTGCTTGTTTCCTTTTACACATATTTTCTATATGTTTGTTGGAAGATTTTTGTTCATGGATCATTCTCCTGAGCTCAATAAGCATCTTGATGACAGTTATTTTCAATTATTTTTCAAATATATTATATGCTTCTTTTTCTTCAGGATTGGTTTCTGAAGATGTACATTGTTCCTTTCCTTTGGCCATGTTTGTTTATTTCTTCATGTTCTTTGAAGCTTTGTGTTTATATCTATGCATTTGAAAAAGCAGCCACATTTCCCAAAGACTAATGAAGACTTCTACAAAGACTGAAGTGTTAGTCTTTGTAGACTAACAGTATATAGAGAAAGACTTTTATTGGTCAGCCCAGCTAGAGAATCTGGAGACCTCTTAAACCTTTCCTGTGAATGTGTTTTCTCTGGATTTGTGCATCTAAAGCCCAAATTAGAGGGATTTGCTGCTTACTTTTATTCAGGAACTCATGATCTCTTGTGCACTCTGGTGTATATGGCTTTACAAGTTCTTAGTTCTAGAAGAGGAAGCTGTCCCATGCTCTCTGGTTCCCAGTGGCCATCGAGTAACTCCTGTCCACACCCTTAGTCATTCTAGACCGCTATCAGTTCCTCAAGCAGTCCTCCAGAAAGCTGAATTGTAGCATACACACTCTGCTCCTCTCCCTTTCTCCCATTCTGTGTGAGGTTTGAGGTGAGACAAAGCCAATCCCTCAAGCTGTTCTCAAAAAAGCCATGACATTGGAGGCACACTCCATTTTTCTCTCTTTCTCCTTGAGAAGAAGACTCAGATTGAGCACCTTCTCTCAATCATGCAAATCCATGCCAGCTGTAGGCAACCTTCTGCTTTCTGTTGTTCTCTGCTGCCCCCAGGCCTACAACCTGTGCTAGTTTCTACAGCACTGCAGCTGAGGAAGTAGTTAAGGGAGAAAAGTCCCTTACGGAGTTCTCTGAAAAGCTCAGACACTGGAGGCAAACTCCATTTCTCTTTCTAGTTCCTGGGGGAGAAGTCTCAGGTTAAGAGCCTTCTCCCAGTCATGCAAAGCAGTACTAAAGGCTGCAGGCTGCCAGCCACTTTCTGCTATTCTCAGTTGCCTTCAGTCCTCCAATCTATGTCATGTCAGTTCTATCTGTATTCTGAGTGAGAAGGTAGGTGATACAGAAACCAGTCTCTTATGAAGGGCTCCATAAAGTCAGAATGTTGGATTCTCTTTCTTTCCCCCAAGCCAGACTCACACGCCAGGGCTTTCTCTCCATATACTGAGCTGTGTGGGCTTAGGGGAAGGGCTATCACAGGTATGGTGAAATTGTTCTTCTTACACATTTCAATTCAGCTCTTCTAAACTTTGTGCTCACCTGAGGTATTGCAACTTCTTAACTGGATTCTGGAAACCTCATAAAAGTATTTTGGTCTGTATATCATTGTTAAACCATTGTTTCAGGAATGAGGGCTGAAACTTCCTATCATGCAGACAGCACTACTTTTTAAATAGCAATTACTATTATAATTATTATATTATAATTATAATTACTCATAATTACATATATTAGCATAAAATCAGTGATATTTCTGAAAAATGAGCAATATATGAAATGATAATTTAAAAACTTGTATAGCTAAGAAATCTAATCAGTTTTTGCAATTTTTCTAGTAAAATGATAATTACACATATTATTATAATATCTGTATATTATAATATATGTATATTATATTATGTATTGTATTATTCATTCTTCTAATCTATATTTTGTGCATATATTGTTAATGCTTCATTATATTAATATGCAGAATGTCATAAAATAGCACTGGTGGGGACCTTAGATATCATGTCTCATAGTCTCAATTTGTAGAAAAAAAAACTGGGAAATAAACTCTCTGAGACCCACAAAGATCAGACTGGAAATCAGAAGCAAATCTAGGGCTATAAACTTTTCTAATTTATGCTGTCTTCATTTTTAAATCATTTAGTCACAGCCACAGTCTAAAAGATAAATGTTGGCATTCAATTAAACTAGTATTTTTGACCTCCCAATTTGTCTATCAGTCTTGCATAATGAAAAAGAAGGTTGGTTAAAAAGTTACTTATAGTCACTTGAGTCTATTTGTTGGCAAGTAAGGAGTCATCAAATACTCCTTACCAAAAAAACACCTGCCTACATTTTATACTTGCTGAAATTTTACTAATTAAATAATTATTTATTTGATTTACTTGAGTAAATACTTCAAAGATCTATTCAGATGCAAGAACTGATGAAAGTAGAGGAGAAAGAGCTATAAATTCAGGGGTTGACTGCCATTCACATTGAAAGGCAAAAGAGAAAATCAACTGTGTGGTCACTCCTGGTGGGCTTGTCTATCTCTCCTATTGGATAAAATACATTTTTAGGACAATGATCAAACTTTATTCATCACTATACCATTCAGACCTTCTAGTGACTGGCACTAAGTAAGAAATTCGTTGTTGCATAAATTTTTAAATTAATATTTATTAGGCACCTATTATGTGCAATTCACAGTGCTGTGTATTTTTCAGTATGCTATCTTTTCCAAATTTAACAATACTTTGAGTAGCTATTATTTTCTCCTGTTTTACAAAAAAGAAACCTGAGATAGAGAGATGATAGACAACTTGCCTAAGGTCATACACTTAACAAATGTAGTGCTAGAACTTTAACTCTAGTCTTTGTTTTAAGAGGCACTTCTTTTCTTACACCAAAAAAGCCACAGAGTCCACAGAATTATGGATTTATCAGGACTTGAAGATGTCTTTACACTTATCTAGATACTCAAAACTGGTCATATTAGGGATTAAAATAACTTTTCTATGCTTCATGTCTTCTTGTTTATTCCCAACAGTTGTGTAAATGAGCTGGTTACATAGATTCCTTTCTCATTATTTACTGAAAGCATGGATAATGAATTAAGAATAACTTTATGGAAGAGAAGAATATTAATAATATTTTATAATATGTTAATAATAAATTAATAATTAATGAAATAATAACCAGGCCTCCATCCTGGTTTGCAGATGGCTGTCTTCTCATTGTACTTTACATGGCAGAGGAAAGAAGTTCTCAAGTCTCTTTTTATACGGCACTAATTGCATTCAAGAGAGATCCCCCCTCATGACCTAATTACTTCACCATTTATTGCATAATTACTATGTGTGAGGAATATGAATTAATTCATTTTTACCATTATAAACCTATGAGGTAGAAATCATTATTCTAATTTTTACACACAGGGAACTCAAGCTTAAAGACATTACGGGACTTTTCTAAACTCCCACTTGTATATTACAGAAACACAGTGGGCCTCTCAGGCCGCACCTAATAAATTATGCTAATAATGTTACTCATGGTGAGGGAGGAACTGGATATTGGGTTCAACCATATGGGCAATTAATCCATCAATTATGCCTACCTAATGAAGCCCCAATAAAAACTCTGAACATGGGAGTTCAAGTGACCTCCTGGGATTGACTGTCACATGTCAATACCAGGAGGTATGCCTTGTGATTAGGACAATAAGAGCATCACATTTGGAATCTTCTTGGATTCTACCCTACGTGTTTCTTTCATTAGCTGATTCTATCCTTTCCCTATAGTAAACATGAATGTGAGTGCAATAGCTTTCAATAAGTCCTGTGAGTCTTTTGAGTGATTTAGCAAACCTGAGGGTGATTTTAGGAAATACTTGAACTTGCAGTTTTCTGAGGTTTGGCCTCAGACTGGAATAATGTGCCACTAAACTGTACCTGGCTTTTGTCTAGTCACTTTGGGTTATTATAGCAGAATATCATAGACTGGATGTCTTCAACAACATTCCTCACAGTTATGAACCTGGGAAGTCAAAGGTCAATGTGCCAGATGGTCTGTTGTCTAGTGAGGGCCTCCATCCTGTTTTGCACGAGTCTTTTCCTTATGTAACCTTATGTGATGGAGAGGCACTAAGCCTTCATGAGGCTCACCCTCATGACCCAATTACCTCCCAAAGACCCCACCCACCTCCTGATACCATCATATTGGGGGTTAGGATTTCAACCTATTAAACTGGGGAGTAGGGCATAAACTTCAAGTCCATAACCGCTTACTAAGTAGTTCTACCAGATGGCAGTGGCAGCCTGGAAAGGTATCGCCACCTACTGGCATGCACTTGCACTATGGCTGCAACTGCTTCTTGGATTTGGCAGGCATTACTATAAATCCACACCCTAGATTGAGAACTTGAAAGCTGAGTTTTCCTGCAGTCCCAGTGTAAGCTGAGTCAATTGCCTAGATTCTGAACAGTGTTCCCAGGAGTACCCATCTGAATTGACCAGCTAAGACTTACAATGTCTCCTCCAAAAGGAATGTGGTATGACTTCCCTCCAAGTGGTAAGAAATGGGCTTTATCAATCAACAAGGCATTGCTGACAAGTGGTGGAGTAACTAAGTTACTATTTTCCTTGTATATTTCAATCTGCTCCATTGAGTAGAGGGGGGATGCTGTTTAGAGATTCTCATGTGTTGTGAGGCACACATGGAGCCAATGTAAACTCTTGTGTTGTTGATTGCCTTGCTGCTCTCACAATTTGTCTCCAGATATAGCGGGGTTTAAGGGGTCACACCCATGTGCATGACGCTTACAGGAAAAGGAACGAAGGAAGGAACACTTTATCCCTGGCCCACCTAATACCCCTGAGAAGGTCGTGCAATTGATTCAATAATGTAAAACACTCAGATAGTACACACATGTCTTATTGGGACCTGCTGCTTACCAGCATGCAAAGGGCCTTATGTTCAAAATCCAGAACTTCAAAAATATTTATAAGGCTATTACTACTCTCTTGGAAGTAAATCCAAATCCTTCAGAGGCCAGTTGGTATACTCTAGAGAAGGAGGCAACCATGTATGAACATGGTCATCTGGGACTACCAGGAGTTCAGGAGTTTATCAGGTAAACAACCAAAGGGCAAAAAAACCCCCAAAAAACCAGATCCCAAAACACCTGTCAAATGCAGCTGTAAACTATCCTATTGACTGTTGATCTCATCAGTATTACTCTGATGTCATTGGTCTGCAATCCACAAGCTCAAATCATCTAAGTAAGCCATTATTTCAACCAACCATGGAAAATGGTGAAGCTCATATGCCATTTAATTTTGCTAATACAAGCCCTATAACCCAAAGTCTCTACCAGCTTGCCCATCACCAACCAAACTAACAACTGAAGCAAAGAGCCTAGAACAACTGGCCAAAAATACAAAGCACGACACTTTGGGAGACTGTGTTGCACAGATCATCTGAGGTCAGAAGTTTGAGATCAGCCTGGCCAACATGGTGAAACCCCATCTCTTCTAAAAAAAAAAATACAAAATTAGCCGGGTGTGGTGGTGCATGCCTATAATCCCAGCTACTTGAGAGACTGAGGCAGGAGAATCACTTGAATCCTGGAGGCGGAGGTTGTGTTGAGCTGAGATTGTGCCATTGCACTCCAGCCTGGGTAACAAGAATGAAACTCCGTCTCAAAAAAAAAAAAGAAGAAGAAGAAGGCTGGGCATGGTGGCCCATGCCTGTAATCTCAGCACAGCACTTTGGGAGGCCGAGGAGGATGGATCACCAGAGGTCAGGAGTTCGAGACCAACCTGGCCAACATGGCGAAACGCCGTCTCTTCTAAAAAATACAAAAATTAGCTGGGTGCGGTGTCAGGCACCTATAATCCCAGCTACTCAGGAGTCTGAAGCAGGAGAATCACTTGAACCTGGGAGGTGGAGGTTGCAGTGAGCTGAGATTGCGCCACTGCACTCCAGCCTAGGGGACAGAGCAAGACTCCATTTCTAAATAAATAAACAAAAGAAAGAAAGAAGAACACAATGAAAAAATACAAGACATGCCTACAGGCTAATGCTGGCACTGCAAACTCAGGCACAGATATTTTATTTGACATATAACCTGGCATCATATTAATAACAACCAAATTAGAAAATCTGAATCAAAACCAAATTCCAACCAAACTCCTCTCATTACCCATCTAATAGAAACCTTGGACTATTGGAAAGTTTTAGATATGGCCATCCTTAATGGGGGCTTAAGTGGTGTCAGTTGGGTCTGGCACATTTGTCCATTGCAACAGTATCATGATGCCAATATCACCTTTGCTAGCTGTGAACCCAAAATCCCTTTGACTTGAAAGATATTTGCAAGCCAGTCTCCCAGGCCTAACATTGCCTCCAAATGACACAAATGGCTCAGTGTCACATTAATATCATACAGTCACAAAAGTAAGAACCACATTAATGTGAGTGGGCATTCACTTGTAAAGGAACATCAGTCCCACATCCTGGATGACGTTGCCCCAACCAAAGTCTTCATCAATCGAAACGAATTCTTCCCCAGCACCAGAGATGACTTTACCCACTAAGTCAAAGCCTCCATCTCAGTGACACACATGGACTTCTCCTAAGGCCCTGACAAAGTGGACATGAGACATTTATTGCTTTTCTTCCACTGACGTTGAGGATTCTGTTGTTTAGTCTCATTGTCTACTTAGCCTATGATCCTGGGATACTCCTTGCTTTATGACCAAATATGCACACTCCTCTCTAAAGGAAAATCTGATAGAGGTTACTACTATCTGTGACATTCCAAAAATTAATGGAAATTATTACTTTCCCAGGAGGCAACTACATCATTTCAATCAATCCTAGGCCCCTTGAGGAGAGAACTATCCACTCCAGGACTTTCTTCTATTACCCACCTCCAGTTTTCCACCACAACCTCCTGCCCTGGGTCTCCAATCATGATCACTATAATTACCCGTTTTCATTCGTAATTCACAAATATCACTAATCTTTATATATAATTTACTAAACAACCAACCACATACTCTCCAACAACATAATGGCCAGAACTGCCACTTGACAGTTGCAACTCTACCAAGATAATGTGAGAGATCCTGGAAATGTCAGATCTATTTTCTTGACTAATGCCATATAAATGGGAAAGTTGGTTATAGGCTGGTCTATAAGGACTCCTTATACTTCTACTCATGTTATTCTTTTCTACTCTCATAGTAAAATATTTTCTATATTGTTTAAGGCAATTTATTCCCTATTATCTAAATGTTTCCCCTGTTATTACCCAAAAGTTGTCTTAATACGATGAAACAGCATGATGAAGCCAGTTGTATTAACCTGGTCTTTTATTTTCTATATTATGATACTGTGACATTTGGGGTCTTGGTAACCCTGGAGAAACTAACTTCTCCATCCTAGCCAGGGTTAGCATAAAGGGAGAGATATACTACTACCTCAATTCCTAGAGACAGTAAACAACTCACTCAGTGAGCATGCTTTTCATTGGTTTGTTTGAAACCAACCAATCTAGACCTCATATCTTCAACCATCTTCTTTATTGGGCTCTCACACTTTAGGCTATTATTCATCTTCTCTAATCACTCTAGGACCAGGTACCAGACAACTTGAAACAGCCCTTATGTCCTAGAGACCATTGGAATTATTCAAAATAGCCAATTTGAGGCCTGCTTACCCAGCCTTGTCCATTCCTTCTCATGAGAACCACAGTAAGGTTTCTTGCCAACAGTTTCTCCTTCTCCCTCTCCCTCCTTACCAACTACAGTGCTTCTCTGTGTGCTCCTCTACCCTCGCGGTGTGATGTGGTGTAATGCAGTTGTCTCCTCCTCTGTTGGAAGAACCTGAGGAAAAGGAGAAGCAGCAGGAAGAAATGAATAGACTATTTGGGGACATTTTGAGCAGAAGTATTTACTCCCACCAAAGATCACATTTCAATTGATCTGGGATGACCACCAGCATTTAGTATGTTTAAAAAGCTCCTCAGGTGATCTGAATGTGCAGCCAGAGTGAGAACCACCGGTGTCGTTTATTGAATAGTTTTTTATTGAGTACCTACTGTGTGCAAAGTCATTTGTGTTATAAATTCAGTCTCTATCTTACACATAATGTTTGGGTTTATTTTGTTTTAGTCTCAATATCATGTGTTACCTTAAGGAAACTGTTGTTTAGTAATCAGAGCAAGACTTTCAATGTTAGGATTTTCCATTTCTGCTCCCAAATACTTTTCTGCAGAGTTACTGAGTAAATAATTGTGGAAAAATTACTTAACCTTCTAATGCACCTATTTGTTGATTTATGAAACAGACATATGTACTTATTTTTTAGCAAAGGTTTATTTTGTTGGTTATTTTGTGTGTGTGTTTTGGGTTTTGAAATAATTTTAAACAATATTTTATCATTCTTGAATGAATGAGAATACTTTCAAAATGTATGATATCTCAAGACTTCTTTTCTTAGAACCAAGAGCTTCACCCATAGGTTTTTTTTCTTTCTTTTTTAATTGCAAAGTGGGTGGCAACACCGTTCATGATATGAGATGCCAGAGCTAATATCCCAGAGTAGACCAAAGTAGACACAAGATTTTTGTTGTTTATAGAAAGTGGGCTCCATTGTTCTAAAGTTTTATTCTAAACTTGGCGTTCTAAAATGGCTACTATAAAGTTAAACTCTCTTATCTCCACAGCTTGTTGCACAATCACTAAAAGTTTTGTAATGATAAAAGGAATTAACTAAACAACTTGTAAAATTTTTCAAAGATAGTGATGAGCCCAAAACAAAATGTAGAGTTATTTCTCTATTCACAGATGCCACACGTAGAATAGGTGTCAGCAGAGACCTTTCAGCATACAATTTAAGAGTTTGGCAATGGTTGTACTATTACTTGACCAATGCTTTTCATGTAGTAGCATTAGTAACTATAATAACATTTGTAGTTTATGCCTATGGTGGACACAAGGATAACTCAAGTTATAACAAGACAATTATTTCTGGAGCCTGGGTGAGTAACACCTTCCCTGAGTGTGGCGTGTTTAGCCAAGTAAAGTCCATTATTTTTCTTAAGTGTCCATTACCATTTCACAAAGCTGATTATTTTGCAGATCACAAGATAACACACAGGAGACCAAGGTTGACTTCTGTTATTCTCAAGGGTGCATGTTATTTAGCTGTTATAGTAAAATGATAATGACTTTTATATTACCAGTCTAATGATAATATTCATTATTTACCATTCCTTTCTTTAAGATTATAATCAAGTTTCATTTGACCAACCAGTTAACTACATTTGTCAAATATTCAAATTCATGCATAGAAACAGAAGGAGATAAAGTAATCAGCCCAAGGTAGCTAAGGGACAGAGGCAGAATTCCAATTCACGTGTGTCTGACTGTACAAACTAATAGTTTTCTCATTAAGTTGCTTCCTCGAAGAAGGTATTTGAAAGTTTCTCACACATACTAAGGGTAAAATAAATATTTTTTTTCTTTTTTTGAAAAAACACAATTTAGGCATGAACTTACAGCTTACTTTGTAAAAAACGGGTCTTTATCCTGTTCCTAGTATGAATGCCTAATGCCTCTCATCAAGCCATATATCTTTACTGTATGTTACTAAATCAAGATGTCATTCATAGGAACCATTCTTTATAGTCTAAATAAGATTATGCAAATATTCACAAAAAAAGAACTGTATGCTTCTTATTCCACCTAAAAATCTCATTTCTATTTAAATAATACCTATGAAAATTTTACATTATTTGTATGAAAAACAAAATATAAAAGTTTTTGCTTTTTAAAAATAAACTATTTTTATTACAGTAGAGGATCAAAGACAATATGTTGCTAATACTGACACAAAAAGGGATTGAATCATGGGTTAAAGAGAGGAAATTGAAGGCGGAGGTGTGGCTTTGCAGGCTAATTGGTACCTAAAGTCTGAGGACTTTGTTTTTGATGGTAATACTGCTAAAATTTGGCAAGAAGGGTTTCAAATTTAAGAAAATGGAATGAAACTGTGTTATTTCCTCTCCAAACTGCCTGTTCTGCCTCCCAGTATAGAAGCTGGTAAAAGCAAAGGGCATCCTAGTGGGATACTTACACTCTTTTTTTTTCTTTTCTTTTTGTTTTAGGCCTGGACCTACTCAAATGTATACCAGAATAAAAACAGCCATTTCAATCAACATTAATATGGTATGAATGTCAATTTTTAAGCATTTTCATATTTCAAATATAAAGTCTCAAAGCAATAACTATGATGAAATGTAGTTAAAGGGTTGTTCTGCAAAATTCCACAAAATTGCCCAAACTGCTACAATTTTAATCTATTAAGTTACTTTCTGGCAATTAACAGAAATCTGGATTCTTATATTAAACCTATACAAGTAAAGTCATAGAGTAGTAACTAAAAACTGGAATTCATAAACCATGTTGATAGGTCTTATTTTAAAGTTTAAAAATATTATTTCTATACTTCCACATGCATTTTATATTTAAATTGCCATTAATCAGATTCACCATGGCAGATTACCAATTCCAAAATGTCCCTAAGAAACAGTAAAACATATGCAAGCAGTATGTCAAAGTGAAATCCACCCTTCGGTCAGAACAGCTATAACTAACTCTTTTAATTTTATTTTTTTTAATTTGATTAAACATCAGACTAATTAGAGCATATTATTCTGATTTCCTTCAAGATTTATTAATTTGTGTAACACATAAGATCTTTCATAAGAAGATCATCTTGCCCATTAACATGTTAACAGTCTGGAGCCAGAGTCTTCCAAAATTTTTAAAAGTAAATTCGATAAATGATTGTTCTTGGTCTGCACTCTGCTATTATAAGAATTCTAAGTTGCTTTTACTTTTACTTCTCAACTTCAGATTTTTTATCCGTGTCATGACCCAAGTGGTTCTGAGTGAGTAAAGGTAATGCTGTATTTGGAAATGAGCTAACCACTTGAGATAATATACTCCCAAACGGCCAAGGGAGTCTTTATTCTCTGTGGGTACCTTTCAAGCAATCTGGAATGACAGAAAGTATTTTTGACTCGGTGGCCATAGAAAAATATTAAGTAAAAACTCTATCTGAAAAGAAAGAAGAGTCAGAAAGATAGTCTTTTATATGATACATAAAAAATGATTTGCTTTCCTTTATCTCCACTAAGTTGACAGACACCTGCTCACTTCTCTTTTAATTCATTGACAGATTTCTCATAAATCAATACTTTCCAGTGGATGAAAGTTCTTCACTATGACTGTTGAGTTGATAATTTGAGACCACCTTTCAGATACATTGAAACAAATATATTCTATTATTTTCAATTTATTGGAAAAGTAAACAAAACATTGTATTCTTTATATAAATTGACCTAATGCTAAGTTAAAAATGCAAATCACCTAAAAGAAACAAACAAAAAAATTAAAACCTGGAATTGAAAGTAAAAGTCTGTTTTTCAATATAATGTATTCATTAGGAATATTCCAAACTCTTAAGTACCCATTTATATCATTAATATAAAAATATTGGCTATCCGAGCACAAATATTGTGGACAAAATTCTTGGCTATTTGACCATGGCACATTCTTATTCTCAAGTAGAGGTGGCCATTTTTCACAAGGTAGGTGTTCTTATTCAGATGGAAACTGAAAACTAAACCCTCAAGGATCCTCAACAATAATTATTCCTTACTTTTGAAACCCTTGAACTCTGTTACAGCACAATGGATGATAACAAAGAGAATTATTTCCTAATCCACTTACTAGCTACTTGACCTTGAGCAATCGCTTGCCTTCATGGTTCTCAGTTTCTTCAACTGTAATATGAGGGATGTTGAATTAGAAAATCGCCAAGGTCTTTTCACCTCTTGAAAATTCTATAAATCTATGATTCTAAAATTTGCTATTCAATTTACCCTCTACCTAAACTTTTCTTTTATGGCTTAAAGTTTAATTTATTTTCATTCAGACTCTGATCATTACAGCAACAAGATTTTCTCAGATATTTAAAAGGCTGAGGAGACACCATTTATTATAAATAGATACTGGTTATGTATAATATTCTTAACAAAAGATAGAACTTAGCTATTTCATGGTTACTTCCTTTTTCCCAAATTCAGGACTAATTCAGGTGTTTCGAATAACTTTTAAAAAAATAGATTATGTTTAGAGCAGTGTCAGGTTTACAGAAAAATCGAGTAAAACGTACAGAGAGTTCCCATAAACTCCTTTTACCCCTCCTTCCCAGTCTCTCTTAGTAACATCTTATGTTAGTCTAGTACATTTGTTCTACAGCTGATGAAGGAATATTGGTACAGTTTTGGTAACTAAAGTCCATGATTCTGAAAGTTGATATTCAATCTATTGTCTGGCTAAACTTTTTGAGTACTTATTATGTGTGAAACACTTTTCTGAATGTTTTACAAGTACTAACTCATTACATCCTCACAAAATCATTATCAGGCAAGCTATAGTATGATGCCTACTTTATAAACAATCTGAAGCACAGACAGCTAATTTGTGATAAAATTAGGATTTTTATGGAGGTAGTAAAGTCTGTGTATTTGACTACTCCACTAACTATGTGTAGATTTCTCCAAAGAAGTGTTTTGTGAAATATTAGTTCTCCAAAATTATGAAAAAAACAGGGCTTATAGCCTACTGGTTATGACCTTTTCAATGTTAAATGACCAAAAATTATTTAATTAAATTTTAAATAAATTAAAATTATTTAAATGAATGAAACAAAAATAAAATGTATTAGCTGAAGAAGCCAAAATGTTGGTGCAGGTTGGGGGGGTGACTGGTTTTAGGAATATTGACTCAGATTATATCATTATGATTTACCCTGGGCTCCAAGCAGTAAAGGATGGAGGCAGCAATTGAGTCCTCATATCCTCTCAGCTTTGCTCACAACAGTCACAAACTCTTCCGTAAGTCTCAATAAAAATATGTTTGTGTCATATTATGTGATATATATGTCACATATATGAGAAATATATTTGTGTCATATTATCTCTGATTGGTTTACATGTTCATGTCCAAATCAACCACTGTGGCCAGAAGCATTTCATAAGCAGACTGGCATTAAGTTGGGATTCCTAGTAGAATGGCTGTCATCAAAATCACACAAATGAAGAGTGGAAATGGTAGTGTTTTCCCAGATAAATACCAGGATGTGGTTACTAAAATTGGTTGATGGCTATTCACAGATGGCCAAGACAGATAGTTAAGCTTACTTTAGAGATAATTCATAATACATTCCTGTCTCAGAAGTTACTGATGCATAAGAGCATATTAAAACCTCCAATAAATTCTGAAACAAAGAAGTTATTTTAGTTCATTGTTTTCTCAAATTTGTTTGACCATGGAACAAATTATTTAAGCAAAATGTATTAACATTCATTTGAATTATTATTCTGTAGAATATATTTTAAGGAATGTCGTGGAAGACCCAGATTCTTACTTTCGGAAACTAATCTAATATAGAAGACATACAACAAAATGCTTTGTTCTGTTTTTTTTTTTTTTTTTCTTTTTACGTCATTGTCTTAGCTACTCTGACTCACACAAATTTTCCTTATATTAATCAGTATTAAGAATAAAACTCAGGCAGGGCATAGTGGCTTATGCTTGTAAACCCAGCACTTTGAGAGGCCAAGAAGGGAAGATCACTTGAGCTCAGGAGTTCAAGCCAACCCAGGCAACATAATGAGACCTCGTCTCTACAAAAAAATTTAAAAATTAACTGGGCTTGATGGCGCACACCTGTAGCTCCCACTACTGAGGGGGCTGACGCAGTAGGATCACTTGAACCCAGGAGGTTAAGGGTGTAGTGAGCTAGGACTGTGCCACTGTACTACAGCCTGAACAACAGAGCAAGACTCTGTCTCAAAAAGAAAAGGAAAGCTCATTAAACACATAATATTCTTAATGATAAAATTCATTAAAACTTTCCAGAATGTTCCTGTACAATATTAAAATATGTGATGGAAAGCAGAATCACTAGTTTGAAGATCTGCATAATTTACATGGAGGTTGTATTCATTAGCTTTTGCAAATTTAAACAAAAATTAGAGATTTAAAACCACAAATATTTATTATCTGTTAAGATCTTGTGGGTTGACTAGGGAGTTCTTCTGGACTGAGTCAAATCAGCTGGCGGTAGATGGTCTAGGATGTACTCATCCTCTTGCCTGGTATTTGACAGACTGATTAGTCTGCGGTGGCTTATGTCTTCATGTGATCTCTCTTGCCTAAGTAGGCAAGCTGGAGCTTCTTAATATGGCTGTTTCCTGTTTCCAAACACCAATAAATGAGGGCAAGAACCAGAGTGCAAACACTTTCAAAACCTCTACTTTCATCATTTTTGTTTAACATCTCAATTGCTAAAGCAAGTTAAAAGATCAAACCTACCTCTCAATGGAAGAAACTGCAATAGCACATTGCAAAGGGGCATGTGGAACACACATAGAGATATGGAAAGAATGTGGCCATTTTTGTTATCTACCACAGAGCTCTTAAAATCTGCTTTTCCAAATCCTAGATTTAGTTCATTAAGTGAACGGGTTAACTAGCTTACATGAACTGCAATATCTAGATATATATTAATATTAAAATAATACATGCATGGAAAATGAAGAAACAACCTTTGATTTCTCTGAATACTTCAGTCATGCTTAAACGAGTATACCTATTCAGCAAGATTCAAAAGTATTCATGAAAAGAAATGGTAGAGTTTTTGTGGCAAGATTCTCTTCAAACAGTCTATGATGCAGATTTCCAGGCAGAGTTTCTTTGATGAGTAACTACTGGAAATACCTGTAAGAAAGTGAGGAAAGCAAGAATGGGTGAAAAGGGAAATTGAACTGCAAAAAGGTTGAAGTTAAGCCTGGTTCATTCCACAGGGATCTCAGAGTTGAGATGGCCTCTCAGAGTTGGCCAGAAATAAGGTAAAGAGCTGGTAGTTTATATCCCCCACAACACAAACGCACACTCCAATGAGTCACTGGGTAAGAGAAAGATTAGGTTTATCTTTGAGTAATTTCTGGGAAAAGACTCAGCAGTGAGCCATTAGCAGCCAACACTGCACGCAACTCAAGAAAGAGACCCTCAGCTCTGAAGAGAAGATCTGAATTCAGCATCAACTAAAAGATTTTAGGAGATGGATTTCAGCTTAATGTAAGAAAAATATGTTTTAATGGCAGAGGGAAGTATTGAGTTCTCCTCTTTGGAAGTGTTTAAAAATCCATTAAATCAACACTTTGTAGCCATTTTGTAGAACCAAATTATGGGAGTTTTGACTAGTTGATCTTAAGTACACTCTTCAAACCTGAGATTTTATGATTTCTCATTTTCTACAAAGTAAGTTTTAGGATGATATTAGAATAATTGATACAAGAAAGAATTGCAGTAGATTTGTTGGAAGCTATATAAAGCAATCTTTTTGAAAAATCTTAAAGAACATAGGTGTTCAGTACTGATGAATTCAAAGTGCAGTGTCTCATTTGTTTGGTTCTATTCAATGAACTTAAAAAGAGCATTTAGGCATGATGGCTAATGCCCGTAATCTCAGCACTTTGGGAGGCTGAGGCGGGAGGATAATTTGAGCCCAGGCATTTGAGACCAGGCTGGGCAACATAGTGTGACCCTGTCTCTACAAAAAAATTAAAAATTAGCTGGGTATGGTGGTGTGTGCCTGTGGTCTCAGTGACATGCAAGGCTAAGGCAGGAGGATCATTTGAGCCCAGGAGGCAGAGGCTGCAGTGAGTCATGATCATACCACTGCACTCCAGCCTGGGCGACAGAGTGATACCCTGTCTCAGAAAAATAAATAAAAATAAAAATAAAATCAAAAGAGCATTTAGTAAAGTAAAGCTCATTTTACCCTGTATACATTTCATTAACATATACCCAGGGACTCTTCCCATTAAATAGCCAAGTGTGGGACTGAGGAAACATGGCTCCAAGACATCATTGCTTGGATGCCCAGTGACAAAATGAAAATAATATTTCAAACATCCTCATGAGAAATTTGCAAATTATAGAGCCATGTATGCCTCTCAAATATTCAAGATATAGTGCTTATAAGCCTGTATATAATTATGTGTTGACAATCAAGCTATTATAATATATGTGAAATTATAAAGTAAATTATTTTTACTTTAAAAAACACTGAATTTTTGTAATACTTTTGTAAGGTAAAACCCTTAAATTGTCTCAGAAATATCTATTTGCAATATATTTGGTTTACTTTTTGCAATTCATAGTATACTGGTTCCTTGCAACTTTGGGATTTTTTTTTTTTTTTTTTCCTGAAATGGAGTCTTGCCCTGTCACCCAGGCTGGAGTGCAGTGGTGAGATCTTGGCTTACTGCAACCTCTGCCTCCCAGGTGCAAGCAATTCTCCTGCTTCAGCCACTCAAGTAGCTTGGATTACAGAAGTACACCACCATGCCCAGCTAATTTTTGTATTTTTAGTAGAGCAGGGTTTCACCATGTTGGCCAGGTTGGTCTCAAACTGGCTGGTCTCAAATTCCTGACCTCGTGATCCACCCACCTCGCCCTCTCAAAGTGCTGGGATTACAGGCATGAGCCACCACGCCCGGACGAAACTTTGGAATTTTAAAATAAAAAATTAGAATTGGGCTGGGTGCAGTGGCTCGTGCCTGTAATCCCAGCACTTTGGGAGGCTGAGGCGAGTGGATCACCTGAGATCAGGAGTTCAAAACCAGCCTGGCCAACATGGTAAAACCCCATCTCTACTAAAAAATATAAAAATTAGCCAGGTATGGTGGCAGGTGCCTGTAATCCCAGCTACTCAGGAGGCTGAGGCTGAAGAATCGCTTAAACTCGGGAGGCAGAGGTTACAGTGAGATGAGATCATGCCACTGCACTCCAGCCTAGATGACAGAGAGAAATTCCAACTAAAAAAAAAATTACAATCATGAAGTTTTCTGGAAAAATCTTCTTTTAAATAAATGGTCTTTTTATCTACAGAAAAATTAAAAATGCTCTAAACCTTAAATGTCTCATTGGAAACCGAATCCTCCAATGTGTCTTTCAACACAGAACTGCCTCAAACTATTGTCAAATGAACCACATAACCTAGTTCCTGATTTGGAATATATGTATGTCACTCACTTCTAAACAGAAATACTTATAAAGGCATTAACTTCTTTGTTTTCTTAAAAAAAGTTTTTAATCTTCCATAACCTAAAAGTGCTTAAGTACTTCTCCCTAAGCTGTTGTACTCAGGTCATGTCTTCATTGCAATACATAAGTTATAATAGTTACATTATATATTAGGAATACTTAATTTTTTCTGCATTATAGAAAAGTCCTGTGAATGAACTTTTCTGATTTCTGTCAAGTCGGTGAAATACATAAGTATTATGCATTATTATTTCCCTATTCA
The DNA here is from genome assembly GCF_000951035.1 of Colobus angolensis palliatus. Classification (NCBI taxonomy): domain Eukaryota; kingdom Metazoa; phylum Chordata; class Mammalia; order Primates; family Cercopithecidae; genus Colobus; species Colobus angolensis. Next base: position 1,689,979 of record NW_012123043.1, read on the forward strand.
GTGGTCATTTGAGTGGTGTTAAGAATTTGACATTAGTTCTTTGTACGTAGAACCAATACTCTTAGAATATATTTATCACCATGACGAAGGCAATAAATCGAAGTTAAAGATTAAGAATAAGCCACAAAGGCCAGGCGCGGTGGCTCACGCATGTAATCCTAGCACTTTGGGAGACCGAGGTGGGTGAATAACCTGAGATCGGGAGTTCGAGACCAGCCTGACCAACATGGGGAAACCCCGTCTCTACTAAAAATACAAAATTAGCTGGGCATGTTCATGTATGCCTGTAATCCCAACTACTTGGGTGGCTGAGGCAGGAGAATCACTTGAATCCAAGAGGCAGAGGTTGCAGTGAGCCGAGATTGTGCCATTGCACTCCAGCCTGGGCAACATAAGTGAAATTCTGCCTCAAAAAAAAAAAAAAAAAAAGCAACACAAAAGAAGAAGCTGCAAAACACTGCTAAAGTTCAGCTGCTTCTTAATTATTATTTACTTCAGAATGAATTAAGTTAGAGATGACAAACATTTCACCATGTGGAATCCTTGATAAGATCTCTATTGCATGGATCCCTGATTTCAGAGGAATTGTCACAAAATTAATATTATGAAAAGACAAAAAATGTACTTTCACAACCTGAACATTTCTAAGAATAATTAATAGTATCAGGTTTATTCCTAATATAAAATTCAACTTAAATATTAGAGCAAAGAGAATTCTAAATTATTTATGTATCTTCAAAATGCTTGTTGGTAAACCTACTTCATTATGGTTATGGCATGAATTTGAGAAATTTTAAATCATGCACATAAAAACATGACAGAAAGTAGAGAACGATTCATGAAGAAAGAGGTTCGTTCTATCCCTACATGTTCTCTTTTCATTCCATTCTTTCTGGACAAAGAAGCCTCCCTACTTGGATGAATACAAAGAACCTTTATAAAATAAAGTATTGTGACTTACTTTCCTTTCTATGCTCACATATATTTTGGACTTGGAAAAATAATTTAATCTATAAACTAATAATTAAAGAAGATACGTTACTTCATATTCTAACAAAATTAAATTATACAAGTAAGAAATGACAAAAATGTATATAAGTAATTACCTCAGGATAATTTATAAATAATCATAGCCAAAACTTATCATAATCAACACTAGGGAAAAAAAATCTAAATAAGACTAAAGGCATAGGATTCTATAAATTTGATTTAAACTCTGAGTTCTAACTCTTACTAGCTTCACAACTCTTGAGAATGTACTTTTTTTTTTCTTTTTTTTTT
>NW_012123043.1:1695586-1749469 GCF_000951035.1 Colobus angolensis palliatus
GCTCTCGCTGGTCGGGCTGCAGCAGCTGACCAGCACCGACTGTCCGGCACTCCCTAGTGAGATGACCCCAGTACCTCAGTTGAAAATGCAGAAATCACGGGTCTTCTGTGTCGCTCGTGTTGGGAGTTGGAGAGTGGAGCTGTTCCTATTCCGCCATCTTGCTCCGCCCATTCGAGAATGTACTTTTTTAAATCTCAGTTTACATTTCTAGGAACAATAACATCTATCAAATAGGATTGAATGTGCATTAAATGAGATGATACAAATAAAGCATTCAGAAGATTTAATGAATGTATATAAATAGGGGATTGGTTAAATAAAGTATGACATTCACACAATGGAATACTACATAACCTGTAAAAAAATAAAGTATTATAATTTTGTGTTCTGAGAGGAAAAGATAGGTTAAACAAAAACAAACAGGCCAGCCACATGGCTCATGCCTGTAATCCCAGCACTTTGGGAGGCCGAGAAAGGCATATCACAAGGTCAGGAGATCGAGACCATCCTGGCTAACATGATGAAACCCCGTTTCCAACAAAAATACAAAAAAAAAATTAGCCAGGTGTGGTGGCAGGCACCTGTAATCTCAGCTACTTGGGAGGCTGAGGCAGGACAATGGCATGAACCCCAGACGCAGAACCTGCAGTGATCCGAGATCATGTCACTGCACTCCAGCCTGGGTGACAGAATGAGACTCCGTCTCAAAAACAAACAAACAAAAAATGCCAATTAATAACACATAATTTGTATAAAAATGAACACGTGTACCCATACATATATAGCATCTAAAATACTACATATTATTTTTCTACTTACATAAAATGTATTTTTAAAAGAGCGCAAATGTTTAACAGTAAAGCTTTTTTTATACTTTATACACTTCAGTATTATTTAAATATTTTTACAACAAACAGTATTTCTAACGTAATAAATAATAAAGATATATACAAATTTTAAATTAAATTATAGCAACCTTTTTTGTAATATTGAAAGGAAGAAAGGAAAATAAATAATGTAATCACAGATTTTCGGGTTTAGAAAAGGTTCCTGTGTATATTCTCTGTTTTACTCTTGCATTGCCCTACCACACTCTCCCTACAAAATCCTTATAGCCCATTCTTGACCACCAAATTTTCCAAAAAGCAAGTGTTCCCACAAGAGGTGAGATTCAGAAATTGGGAAGTTGTTATCAAGCTCATGCCTAAGCTTTTCCTCAATTCAGTGATTCCATTGAGATACAAATAAATGGTGTGCTGAAACAATAGCTAATGGCTATTTGAACACAACACACTAAATTGCTAAGTATGATATAACATACTGTTGACCACATTAAAACTCTGAGCACATTTTTATTGGCTTCTACTTAGATTTATTTCCATTTAAATAAATGATATATGATTTTAATTTCCTTTCAAAATATTTGATGAAGAATTAAAATGATCATCTATGTATTTCAAACTGGGGTGCTTTTGCCTTAAATATTCCAGGTAGTAAAATGTTTGGTTTTTAAAAGCGAAATGCCTAGACAACAGCATAATTGTTTTTGTTATACTTTGATGAAAAATTATAAGTGAGTTCAAAAAAATACCTGGAGCAGTGAAAGAAACATTCAGAGATAGATAGATAGATAGATAGATAGATAGATAGATAGATAGATAATAAGATAGATGATAGATGGATGGATAGATAGATAATAAGATAGATGATAGATGATGGATGGATGGATAGATAGATAAATAGATAGATAGATATATATATAGATAGATAGATAGATGATAGATAGATAGGAGAAGGGCAGGCATTGTGTTCAAAGAAATGTACTGTATGTGTAAGTTAGTCTACTTAGTCCAGGGAGAAGGAAGTAGGATAGCATGGCTAGAATTTAAGGAGGAGAGAGAAGAGCAGGTAATTTGAGTGGAGAGGGAGATTTCAGAGAAAGAACTGTCAAATTTAAAAATAATGACAAGAGTAAGTTCTGACACTAAGGTAATTCCTATGTTTATAAACCAAGCCGAGGATTGGATGAAGGTGCTGATATAATAAAAAAGGATGAGTTTGTGTCCTTTGTAGGGACATGGATGCAGCTGGAAACCATCATTCTCAGCAAACTATCGCAAGAACAGAAAACCAAATACCTCATGTTCTCACTCATAGATGGGAACTGACCAATGAAATCACTTGGACACAGGAAGGGGAGCATCACACACCGTGTCCTATTGTGGGGAGGGGGTAGCGGAGAGGGATAGCATTAGGAGATATACCTAATGTAAATGATGAGTTAATGGGTGCAGCACACCAACATGTCACATGTATACATATGTAACAAACCTGCACGTTGTGCACACGTACCCTAGAACTTAGAGTATAATAAAAAAGAAAAAAAGAAACAAACAAAGAAAGATGAAGTGATCAGGAAAGCATACAAACTAAACTTCGTTATGGAGATTTGAAATACCAATGGACCACCCGAGTGGAGATATTTGATATGTAGTTACATAGATGAGTTTGAGACTCAGAAAAAAAAATAGTGTTGAAATTAAATATGTGGAAATCATTAATGCACTTGGGAATTATACACTCCCCCTAAGTATGCCAAGTGAGAAATAAAAGCAAGAAGATTGAGGATGGAACTCAACAACTCCTATTTCCATATTCTTTCTTCTGTAGGCTCTTTTACAATAATTCTTTTCTTAAACTCTGAAGAATACCAACATTCTGACACATTTGGGGGCGGAAGACTCTTTTATTGCCTCCCTATCATTCTCTCTCTCCCTTCTCTCTCTCTCTTTGTCTCTCTCTCTGTCTCTCCCTCCTTCCTCTTTTATTCTCATTGAGTTGACAGAGTACATTGCACCCAAGAATCACATTTAGAAAGACAAGACTTAGAATTACATTTCGCTTTATCTTTCCCCATTTAATTTTGATTGCTTTGCAATGAGACAATTGAAAAAGATCTAGAAATAGAAGAATTTATTCTGTTTTGAAAAAACAAACATAAACAATTTTTAATTGTTTAGAATTTAATAATAAAAAATACAATTAAAATATGTGTGGTACTAATGAGCCCAAATTTGTATTTGATATTCTGGGGGAGTTCTAACCTCTTAACATTCTTGGGCATAGAAACAACAGGAAAACCCTTCATGTGGCCGATCCTACTAGCTGAGCTTATGCCTTGGAAGACCAGGAGGACTTTCAAAGCACTGACAAGACACACTGGATTGCACACTGTTGCTAAGGGCCCACTTCTTGTCAGGCTCTGCAAAACTTCATCTAGGACCACCTACTACAGTCACATCACTCTGGATGCCACTTAAGATTGTTATGTGCAAAATTTCTTACTCATTACCAGATGGGGACTATCTGCATTGCTGTTTGCCATGGTAAACAAGCGTCTACCTGGCTTTTAGAGTGCAATAAGTATTGACTGTAGTGAGCTGATTCTGCAAACAATAAACCATTCTTCTTCTTGAAATAGCAAAAATCATGTTCCTTTTGAGTTGACACAAGTCCATGGCATAACATCCACGTGAAGATAAGAATTACAGCAAAAACTGTTTGGATTTTTGTTTTCTTCTTTAAATAGCTAAATTATGAAAAATTTGAGTTCTATGACATTTTTTGTTTATTATTCCTTATTATCAAGTAATTGATTTATCAACTTTGACTATTTACAGTACCTAGTTCATTAATAGTTATACCTCTATTGATCAATAATTTTTCAAAACTTTTGTTACTTTGGGAATGTGAACACAGCCACACATTTTGATAGCACAGATTAAGCAGAAACCCAATAAATCCTAGTCATTAAAATGAGAAATCATCATTTTTTATCAGCAAATGTCTGTTAAGCACATATTTGTATTTTTTCTTATGCTTATTTTCAAGCAGATAACTATAATAACTAGACTGGGTCTTCATTGATCTGTGTTACATGGATTTGATCAATTTATAGCTAAAGCAGTAATTTTGAACAATATCATTGCTAAGTACTTAGCCATCAATATAGGGTTGAATAGTTCATCTGACAGTTTTGTCTTAATGACTAAAATGTCTTTTTGACCAGTTCAATTGGACCATTTATAAGGTAATCAATTGTTTTAGTATTGATTTGTAAATGACATATCCAGGAAATCACATAAACCTAGTGTCAGGCTCTTAAGAATATAACTCAAATGTACATTTAATCATCTGCGCCCTGCTTCACAATGTACTAGTGCTTAAATAACTCTAAAAAAACCAAAAGTTGTAGTCACTTACTTTGACAGTCAAGGTTGAAAGTACAATTGGATGGGGGCTTTTTTTTTTTTTTTGCTTTTTACATTTAGACATATATAAAACAATTTAGATGAAAACTCCAGAGATAGAAATTTACATTTTTCTAGTTTGGCATGGAAATTCAAAATTAATTCCAAAACTGAAAAATTGCCTGTGTCTAAATCTATATTTAGCTCATAGCAGATTAGATGTCCTCTTATAAACCGTTTATTCACCTGTTTTATTAAATGCTAAGTACATTTGACTATAACTGATGAAGAAATAAAGAAAAATAAATTTTATGTTTCTACTTACTTAGCTTAAAATTGTATTTGTATTATCAGGAAAAATATTACATACCAAATATTCTTAGGGCATGGGAAATTATAAAAAGCATAAGGGCAATACAAGTCCATTAAAGCGCTTTTCTAAAAAAAAAATAATAATAATCTTTCCTTATGAATATTATTCTTCCAACCTGACATAGTCAATTAAAATTCTAGCCAACATTAAAAAAAAATTCTTTCTCTATGCTATAATGGGAGAAAAGAAGATCTCTGGATAGATAGGCACCAAAATATTTTTTAAAGTTTGTAAGTTTATTTCTGGGAAGGGGAAAGGTTATGCAAGTTCTTTATGTATTGCTTCTATGTTTTTGTATTTTTGGGTTTTTTAACAATGAAAATAAATTAAAACATAATCAGAAAAAGAAACTATTGAATTATTAATAAAACAAGAATTAAATGAATGATAATTTCAAGAAAAAATCTTTATAACATTAACTTGCATTCTTTTTCAAAACTGCTTGATGTTTTCCTTTGCAATTTCCCTGGGAAATAAATAAGGTAAATCTCATTTAATTTGTCTAGCCACAGCTATATTAACTATTTATCCAGAGTGGCACTTTGAACTGGAAGAGGACTCGGGTTAAAACTGAAGTAGTTAGTGTTTATTTCTCCCCAAACATTGATATAAGCATTATAATAACTTTATCTTATTAAGTAGTTTATTCTACGATGGCATATCTCTTTTAATACAGTTTTTTATAATTTTCCCTTTTTATGTTTTGTAGCATTTTGAATTATAAAAAAAATTGGAAAGGTTTGTGAGAAGTCATTAAATTCTAGGCACAGAAAATACACTGAGGAATCATTTGGAAGGTGTGCTTTGATATGCTTTTACCCTGTGCTCAATTTATAACTTTCTTGGAAGGTTCAGTATGAAGGCCAGATAATTTGTTTAAAAATATTTTTATTACTTTTGAGAAGATGAGAATTACTGAGACATGAGCAGTTTTACAATGCATAAGTGTTCAGCTCTATTTTGAAGTATGAGCAGTAGATATAGTAATTGATTTTTTTTTAAATTGCTATTTTTACTTTATCTACAGAAAACAATGATGGTAGAACCTAGTAATTCCTGTATTCTTTATGTTATTACAGATGGGATACGAACACCACACTAATTGGTAAATCTTCCCAGTTTAATGTCTGTATTGTAAGCTTCAGTGGTCCTTAAGTTTATTATTTCCAAGATTAAAAATCTCATGAGATAATTATAATGATAAGGTACCTTTTACTCTGAGCTGAGATCACATCTTTAGCTGTTTCTGTACTCAGCCTTATTGATATAACCATATAATTTGTGCTCAATAACTCAAATGTTTTTCAGACATGGTTTGACTATTAATCTAACCACAGTACTCTATCTTGAGTTTGAATGGTAAGAGAAAAAAATAATCTTTAATTAGTACATATTATGTGCCTGGTGATTCATATTCATTTTATTGATTAAGTCTTAATATAAAATTATGAGATGGGTTTTAAAACTCTAAGTTTTCAAATGAAGAAACATGCTCAGTGAGGCAAATTTCCTTATTCTAAGTCTTGTTTATAGGTAGTGGGGCTACAATATGAAATTAGCTCATTTGTCTCACAGCTGATGATCTTTTCAATATATCAGTGTTTCTCAACATAGGGGATACCTCCCAACTGCATCAGAATTGCTAGAGAAACTTCTTAGATGATAAATTCCAATGCACCATCCCAAAGTGGCTGAATCAGTTTCTGAATATGGGTCTCAGAAAATTCCAGCTGAAATAATCACCCCATTGATGCTTACACATCATTGACGCATGTGACTACCTCTCAGTCATTGTGCGTCCCCTTCCTCAAGCCCTAATACAAACGCATCACAGTAGATACTCAAATGACCAAATATTTCTGGGATTTTTTCACTCCTTTTGATTAAGATTTTAAAAACTCTTACTGCTGGAAACCAAGAATTTTCTGATAGAGACAGTTGAACATTTCATCAGTGATTAAATGAAGGTATAGATAGTATGCTGATCAAGCCAATTGCTGATCCTAAGCTGGGAGAGGTACTCAACGTGTTAGATGAGAGTCAGTTACAGAATTACATTGGTTTTGACAGAAAGAACATTGAGTTAAATCAAGTATTAAAAAATGTAGTGGTTAAAAATTGTACCTCAGTAATGAGGGTTGTATTAGTCCATTCTCACACTGCTATAAAGAACTACATGTGACTGCATAATTTATAAAGAAAATAAGTTTAATTGACTCACAGTTCCACAGGCTGTACAGGAAGCATGGCTGGGAGGCCTCAGAAAACTGACAATCATGGCAGAAGGTGAAAGGGAAGCAAGCATGTCTTACCATGGCAGAGCAGGAGAGAAAGACAGAGTTAAAAGGGAAGTGTACATACTTTCAAATCATCAGATCTCATGAGAACTCACTCACAATCATGAGACCAACAAGGGTGAGATCTGTCCCCAAAACCCAATCACCTACCACTAGGCCCCTCTTCCAGTTTGACCTGAGATTTGGGTGGGGACACAAATCCATATCAAGGACTTAAAAGCTGACCACAAACGATCAGTAGAAAGAAGATGGGGGCTTAACCAAAAGCCATGTAGAAAAAAAGGAGTCTTAAGGATCTATAGCATGGTGTGCTTTCGCCATTCCTTCCCTCAACAACAGAGAAAACAAAATCCTCAGAAATAAAAATATAATAAAATATAATATAAATCTTAGACTTTATTGATAGACTTAACAAAATAAGAAATGACATCTTTTTCTTTTATTTTGTGCTAGTTGTACTGCTTCTGGAGTTCGGTAGATAGTTCTGATATTGCAATTGAATAATGACATTGCATTGTATATTAAGATTATCCCAAAAGGTGAGGAATGCAATACTACATCATGTGAGGAATGGGTGAAGACAAAGGGAATGTTTAACCTGAAACAGAGAAGTCAGGAAGTATATGATAGCTATCTTTTTAAATTTGACAAGGTTGCTCTATATGAAAGAGATGACATTTTGGCTACAGACTTTGAAATAACAAGAAGTGAAAGCTTTAAAGCTTCAGATCAAAATAGGGCAGGAATATTTTTTAGTAATCAGAGGAATTATTAGACACCAGAAACAACAGTATCACTACAAATCTGCTTGTTCCAAGTATTGTAGTGTGAGTCAAGCATTGTATCTCATCCCTTTTGTTTCATCATGGCCCTGATCTTGCCTGTCTTGGTTGCCATTTTAAGTTCCTAGCCCTAAGCACATAAACATGTCCTAATAAATATTTCTAAGTAATAAATGCACAAGGCTTTATGATTCTGAATTGTCAAACACCAATTCCATGTCTACTCATCTTTATTCATTTTTCTGTCAACCACATACCCAGTCTCCCATGCTCACCATGTCTAGCCAACTAGAGAAAAATCTGCCTCAGTCTGGTTAATTGTGATAGATAAAGAGAATTTGCTTATGTTAGTAACTTGTCACCCAGAAATCTTAAGTTTTGATGATTTTAGCAAACAAATTACTCTTGAGTGGTCCAAGGAAGCTGGTCACTTGACTAAACTTAAATAAGCCACTGGTAAAAACACATTTCAGAATAAGGCAGATTTCAACAGGGGGAAAATGATGTGATTACAAATAACTCTTTTATGATTGTGATAAGAAGGTTGGGATAACTGATCTGCAAAGCATATGTGAGTATCTTTAAAATGGTTATTCAAGAACATTTGTAAACTATGCATACAAATAAAAAACAATTGTAACCTCCATCCACATGATGTGTAAAACTCCATCATTAAAATTTAATTTACTTTAACCATTATTTTTAGATCCATGTTAATATTTGGGGCAGGATAAGGAAAGGAAGTTCATGCTTTAAAACTATATACAATATTTACCTTATTTTTTCTTATATAGAATACACCATTGCCTTAATCAATGCAGAGCAATGGGTGATTTCAAGTTCCAAAAATACTGTAACAGTTTCTGGTAAATGTGCATCTGACTTACCCAAGAGGTAACTGAATTGGAAGCACATAATATTGATTTAATTATATATTAACTTAGATTTGTTTCTTATCAGCAGATGCTATATTTTTATTTAATTATCTATAACATTGATATGCAGTATTTTAAGAAATGGATCCAAGTTACAGCACTCATTAAGTTTACCTGTGGCCCTTCTCACCCACTTCTTCCTCGCCTTGGGACAAATCATTCTGATTGGTATTCTTCCCAAATTAAATCACTTTAGTTGTTATATATCACAAGTATTTTTTTAGTTTCTGCTATTTACATTCTCTGTTTATCTCTTCTCATGCATAGGAAAGTATAAATATACACAACATTTTTCTAAATGCTATATTCCAGTGATTTATCATTTGTAATATAGCTGTAGTTGAAAAGTAATAATGGAAACTAAACAGCAAATTACAAATCTCCTGTAAACATCTACAGATCTTAAATCACAAGACATTCCTGAATATAACAGACATTTAAAAGAGGTAAATTATCTAGTAATAATTTAATATTCACTGGTAAACAAAAGCTTTTTCCAATTACTTTAACACATAGAATTTGTCATATTTATTAGAACACTCTGGGGAAATACTGAGTAAAGCCATTTTCTCTTCTATTCAAAAGTCAGGAAAATTAAAGAAATGAACACTTCATCTTTGGATATGCTTTATCTTTAGCCTTCATCTTCAACATTAATAACATATTTTTACTATACACAAAAAAGAGTGGTGGTATATATTAATAACTTGATTTTTTTTCAACAAGCTTTATATCATTGAATATTTATTTTGTCAGCTTGTGAAGCAACCATGTTTATTAGTTGGTTCACATTATTTTAAATATCCTTGCTTCCTGAATACAGTGGCATATAACTGCAACCCCCTTTTGTGCTGAAAACTGTGTAGTGTAAAACTAAGACCAATGCTGTGAAGTCTCCAGGTTTCTGGTGCTCCCAAGAACTTGAGAGGGTTTCTGGGTTTTTTTGTTAGCATCAACCCTATAGTTGGCTCTGTATTCTGCCTCTCTCACCTTTGCACACACACATACACACACACACTCACACATCCCACTTGCCCAGAAAAGTATCCAGAACCTAGCATTCTGCATTCACAGCAGCATAAGGGAAACTTTAATGGTGAATAGAAACAAAAGGGAATGAAGGACTTCCTCAAAGCAGGAGGGATTTACCTAGGGGGCCAATCTCTAATGATAGGAAGGCAAGTTAGCGTATTGTCATAATAATCTAAGTAATAAACTGACGTATCTTAGTGATTCATTGCATGTGGGGCTCTCCTGCCCTCTCTATCTCAAATTTTTGTCTTTTTGATTATTTGCACCTGCATCATCTCTAATATCTTGAACTAATCTGTATATATTTCTTTCAATTAATTGCAGTACTATGCTTTAAGTATTTAATGTTTTCCACCTATGTTTCTCCTTAGTTTGTTATTCACTTACGCATTCATCATTTAATTAATTAATTTACTCATTGTCATTGTAACTGAGTGCACATAACATGGTTTCGAAGACAAAAATTACAACATTTGGTCTCTACCTTGAAAAGAATAGATCTAGTCTCAAAGGTGACAAAATTAAGCAAAAAATGAGGCACTTGGTAAACACAAGTTTGCTCCCCAAATACATCTGGGTTCCTGCTTTTCCATGTGTTCTCTGAAAGCAAGGTTTACATGTCTGTTGTTTTTGTTGGTGGTGGTGGGTTTTTTTGGGGGGTGGAGATGGGTTTCGTCAGCCTAAATGGTAACATCATGTCTGGTTTATGTAAGAAACTAAATAAACTTTTTGCTAAATTCTACATAATTTAATATTGTCTTCTGACTAAACTAACTTTTAAGTCCTCATTCCAAATATTCTGTGGCTTACTAGTAAAGTTACATGCCACTTATCTTTATTAACTGCTCCCATTTCCTGGGCCACTTTAATCGATATTAACACTTTAATCAATATAAGCATAATGACAAAGAAAAAGATGCCCATTGGACGTTTCTCTATTAAAATATATGATGCTACTATTTTGTATTTTCCAAATAAAATCATGATTATTATAATTACTTATGGAGTTATTTACATGTTTCTTTACTATTTCATCTTAGGGTTGTGTGGTTTCTTTTAAATATTAAATTGATATTGATTCTCAGGAACCAGTGCAAGAGCTTATTAAGTGGGTGTTTGGCCACTTGCCCAGTGGCTTCACATTAGTTTGTACTTGGTGAGTAAAAATAGAAAGTAGGCCAGGCGCTGTGGCTTACGCCTGCCTGTAATCCCAGCACTTTGGGAGGTCAGGGCAGGTGGATCATCTTAAGTCAGGAGTTCGAGACCAGCCTGGCTAACATCTACTAAAAATAAAAAAAAATCAGCCGGGCATGGTGGAGGGTGCCTGTAGTCCCAGCTAATTAAGAGGCCACCTCCCAGGAGGTGGAGATTGCAGTGAGCCAAGATTGTGCCACTGCACTCCAGCCTGTGCAACAGAAGGAGACTCTGTCTCAAAAGAAGTAAGTCACTGAGGCTAGGCCATATTCACAAGAAAGTTAGACTCCACTTCCTGTGGCAGACATGTCAAAGAATTTGGAGACATGTTTAAAACCACCACGTGTGGGTATAATGCAAAAGAGAGAGAGAACATTTTAGAAATATAGAACAAAGGAGACAGAGTGCACAAGAGAGCACAGTATTATAGAACACAGTAGGGAACGTTATTGTTCATAACCGGGAATCAATGACAGTACAATTTGACTGCACATAGCATGACTTTTGAGAAGTAATGAGAGACACAGAAATGATAGTGGTATGAGGCAATGTCTCTCATACTAGCATCTGTAGCCCTCATTCCCCAGAGCTCGCCCTACTTTTCCTTCCACCTGTAGGCCTCTTTCCTATGCCTGTTCACAGATGAAGCCTAACTTACTGCAGGAGGTACTTAGACTTGCAATCTTAGCATCTAGCTCGTATTGTTTCATTCCCGAGTTATAAATTGTTGAGCCTGCCTCCTTGACCCTTATCTTGAGTCTCAGTTCATATGTATGGACTCCCGCTTTTATTTCAATCACATCCTTTTCTGGAAATTTTTTCTTCTAAATTTTCTTACCTGTATGTATGTTGGATACTCAAATCAGACTTCTAAGGAGAGAATAACTACAGTGGAAAATCTAGGAAGAAAACCAGTTAATGTTTATTGAATTTGGTCTCTGTAGCAGACACTGTTAGGCACTAAACATGTGTAAGATTCCTCAATGTAGCCTGAAAAACAGGAAAGTTAGTCCATCTCCTTAAGTAAGGTTGGTCAGAGTTGGAATAACAAATCGGCAGGCTGGGTAAACAAAAACGCTGAAGTCCTTGCAAAGATTATGGCAAAATTGGAGCTAGATGAGACTTTGTTATGAAGATTGAATTAAAATTGGGAAATGTGTGGACTGGCATTTTGTGTTTGTGTGTGTGTGTGTGTGTGATGTGTGTGTAGATCTGAAGTTTACTAACCTTTGAACTCCACAAACACTTTTAGGTTCATATTCATATCCCTAGTGCTTAGCTAGTTTTGGCTTTTGAAAAATGTTTATGAAACTGAAAAAGAACTGAATTATTTAGTATATGGGTGCTAGCTTAGAGAAAATGAGAAGGGGATCTACATAGGACATGCAGACACTAAACTCTAAATCTCAATTGTTAGGAGAATTGGCCCTTTCTGTATTATTAGAATTACTTCTTTCTGCCTTGGAAAGTCAGCAAGACCATGGGTTTAGTTTGCAGGGCTGTAGTTCCTCCAAGAAATCAGGTAGGGAGTTACTTCATAAAAGATCAAAGTTCTTGCCTTTTTCTTGTCATTCTCCTTCCAAACTAACTTAACCTGGAAAATGTGAATCTTCTTCTTATGGAAGGAGCCAAATCTATGTAGAGCAGGAATTTGACAAATTACTTTCTGACCTCTCGCTGTCTTGATGTGCCTAGGAGTAGATGTCCCTTTACCTATGTGTTGTGTTCCTCTATTCCACTGTTGACTTGGACCAAGATCAGAGATTACAATAATTAATATAGAGAGGCCTGAGCTTTTTCCTTAAGCTCCAAAACTTGAAACACTTAAGTGAATTTTAGATGGAAAGTATGAGACTTAAAGAAAAGGGGCAACCATATTATGGGATATCTCCCATAATATGGCAAACTGATGATCATTTCTCTTTCACAGAACACACAGCTAGACTCCAATTCTCAGTCTTCCTTGCAGTTAGGTGTACCCACGTGACTCAGACTAGCTGACAGAATATCAATAGTGATTTCTGGTAAAGCCCCTTCCAGCTCGACTTTATCTGACACAGTAATCTTGGAAAGTAGGGGTTGAAGATGGCAGAGTCACAAATGGAAAGTGACTGGACTCCTGGGTTGTGATTTGGAGAAGAGATGCCTAATGCTCACAATCCCTGCTTGAGATATTTGTAAGTGAGATATAAGCTTGTATGGAAGCCTTGGAAATTTTAGGGTATATCTCTTTTATCAGCTCCCATATCCTTAACTAGTAAAGGAAGCGTTCTTGGCTTAGGAAAGCTAAATACATAAATTCTTTCCTCAATGAGTTTTTAATATATTCTGGGAGGATAATTATGATTATCTTGCTAATTAACTAACAGCTAAGTGGTATAAATATGTACAAAATTAGCCCCATATGAGTTCTGTTTAAAAATATTACTGTATGTTTAGCAATTTCTTGGGAAGATTAGATATTAACCAAGATTTTAAAAAATGGTAGAATTTTTATCATACAAAAGGAATAAAGAAAGAAGATTTTATGACAAAGGGACATGATAAGAAGAGATGTGTGGTTCAAAAGATCATCAATAGACTGGGCTAGGTGTATTGTATGTATATGTATTTATATACATAACAATCTCTAATGTCTTAAAAACACCATAAGACCAGAGCTTATAGTGTTTTTAAGACATTAGAGATTGTTATGTATATAAAGATATATTGAGAACAGAGTTCAGAGATGGCTCAATACAACCTAGGTAATTCATAATTTGTAATTTATCTTATATGCAACAATGAACCATTTTGACATATGATTGAAATTGTGAAGGTAGCATTCTAGAAAAGAGGAGGCATAGAAAAACACGTCTAGTAATATCAATTAAAAATACTGAAATAAGGACTGAGCACTGTGGCTTATGCCCATAATCCCAGCACTTTGGGAGGCTGAGGCGGGTAGATCACTTGAAGTCAGGAGTTTGAAACCCCATCTCTACTAAAAATATAAAAATTAGCCAGGTGGAGTGGCACACCTGTGGTCCTAGCTACTCAGAAGGCTGAGACAGGAGAATTGCTTGTACTCGGGAGGCAGAAGTTGCAGTGAGCAGAGTGCCACTGCACTCCAGCTTGGGCAACAGAGTGAGGCTCTGTCTCAAAAACAAAAAAACAAAAAAAACCTGAAATAATTGCAATACTGAGCAGTAAGCGTCTACACTAAGGTGGTGACATTAAGAATGAAAATTGTGGCCGGGCGCAGTGGCTCACGCCTGTAATCCCAGCACTTTCGGAGGCCGAGGCGGGCAGATCATGAGATCAGGAGATCGAGACCATCCTGGCTAATCCGGTGAAACCCCGTCTCTACCAAAAACACAAAAAATTAGGCGGGCGTTGTGGCGGGCGCCTGTAGTCCCAGCTACTTGGCAGGAGAATGGAGTGAACCCGGGAGGCGGAGGTTGCAGTGAGTCGAGATTGCACCACTGCACTCCAGCCTGGGCGACAGATACAGGCTCCGTCTCAAAAAAATTAAAAAAGAATAGAAACGTAGGACGCTTTCTCTTTTGGCTATGATGTGACAATTTGTATGAGACTAGCCCTCTCACTACCAATCCCTTTAGTGATACATATTCTTATATCTAAACAGTAGTTTTGAAATTAATACAATTTTTAGAATGATAAAACTAGAGGAAATATGGGAAGCTACAATTTCAGGTGTTAGAAAACAGAAAGAACAAGACAGCGCTCCCGTGAGAAGGAAAACTTATGCCCCAGGATACCATGGCTTCTCGCCTGCAAATGTTTCATCAACCATGACATAGCAAGCTGATGTCCAAGCAGAGTACAGTGGCTGGACAGGTACTACTTCCATTGATTGCCCCTGAATTTAGGGGATGCATTATTTGTAGAGAATTTGATAACCAAGGGATCAGAGGCAGAAATGCAAGAACAGACCTGTTGATGTGGATGAAATTTGTGAAATAAGAAAAAGGAGGAAAGGGAGCTGTGTAGAGAAAATAAGTCTATATGGAAATTATTTGAAAAATACCATTTACCAGCATTCACTCAATAAATTTTAAAAATCTGAATATATATATATTTAAAAATCTGAATATCTATAAGGAAATAAAATTCGTTGTCTCAACTGTCCCACAGAATAACTCCAGGCCTAGATGGTTTAACCGGCAAATTCTATCAACATATAAAAAGGAAATAGTACTGGACTTACGACCTTTTTTTCAGAAGCTAGGGAAAGAGGAGTAGTTTCCCAGCTAACTTAGGAAGGAGCATAATCATGATAACAAAATATGAGGGACATTATAAGAAAAGCAAATTTAAAGCTAATATCCTTCAAGAACATAGGTTTTGCCACAATCCTCAATCAAGTATTAACAAAATAAATCCAGCCACATAAAAATGATAGTGAACAATAACCTACTAGCCTTTATCCAGGAATGCCAGATTGGTTCAATATTTGGAACAATACAATTCATCACAGTAACAGAATACAGGAAAAATTATATAAATCAAAGAGAAGAATAATATTGATCAATAAAGTTCATAAATATACATGTATATGGTCAACTGATTTTTAACAAAACTTCCAATGTGTTCAATACTAAAATCTTGTCTTTTTCAACAATGATGCTGGAACAACTGAATTTTCATATGAAAGAAAATGAACTTTGACACTTATCTTACAAATATGAGAAATCAATTTGAAATGAATCAGGCTTAACTTTAAAAGCAAACACTATAAGACTTCTAGAAGAAAACATAGGAGAAAAATCTTTGTTTTGGGGTTAGAAAACTATTTCTTAGATGTAAAAATTAAAATTAAAAGCAGCACTAATTATCAGTGATATGTCAAATGTCAAAGGTAGGGTTCTGAAAATGATTGCCCCTGAACCAAGGGGGTACATTATTTGTAGAAAATTAGAAAACAATAATAAAACTGACTCAATTTAGTCACTTTTTATTATCATCATATAGTCAAGATTCTAATAAATGTCTGTGATGAAATACTCCTCCTGGAAAATAAAATTTTATGGTCAATCACTACGATTACTTTGAGTTTTAATAATAGACATGTAAGCCTTATATTAGCAATTCTCATTATGCATTCTTTAATGAACATTTTATTCTATGTGGAAATTAATTCATGCAACTCCCAATTATCCAGTCAGCCCCCAACATGCTCAGTGTGCCACACATGCTCATTTCAGGAGCAAGTTTGTTTTGCTTCAGAATTGTTCAAGTTTGCACTGGGCTCAGATCATACCATGAACCCCTTTAGTGATACATATTCTTATGTCTATACACTAGTTCTGAAATAAAAAAAAAACCAAGTGATTATAAGACCACAAATAACCTGAGATAAATTCAGTTTTGTCATTCCATGTGAACATTTGGGATTTAATTTGTGATTAAAATTTAAAACAGTGAAACAGATTGTGAATTGTGAGGTGTAATATTTTTGCTTTCAATTGAAAATTTTAGTTCATAAAAGAGACATATTCTGAAGTTGAATATCTTTAAAATTAAAATTGTATTATTTTAGTTGCTAATTATTTGTACTAAAACTAATGAATCAAGAGAACAATGACTATAATATGGGTGTTAATCACTATGACAGGCCAATATGTTAAGGTAAGTTATTTAACTTTTGAAAAAAAAACCTAATCTCTTACTTCAAGTGGTTAAATTATTGAGGCATTACTTTTTGATTTTCTGCATTGTAACATTTATTTTATATAAACACAGACACATACGCACATATTGTATCTACTCTTGTGTGTAATTTTATGCCAAGAGAAGAGTATACTAGGATAAATAAAACATAGTCATTGCTTATAAGAAATGGAAGATAATTTCTAATTTAAAGAAAATAGCTGTTCTTTTTGTCTTCCCTAAGGAGATATATCACAATTTCTTTACATGCTGTGTCTACTATGGCTCACATGTGAATATATCATCTTACACTTGACCTCTTTATTTATCCAACAGAATTCATGTTCAGAAGTTGATTATGCAAATGAATGAGGGCTTGACAGAGGGCATAAAAACTTAGGTTTGGAGACTAACATTTTTAAAGTATGAAACAATTGTTAACTAGAAAATGCTTTTAAAATACTTGTTCTTACTTTATTCTATCTACAAACTTAGTATATTAGACAGGTCTTTGCCCCTAACTCATATCCTTTTGGCAAAGATTTTTATTCCAACAGATACTGCGACAACCAGTTGTGCATATGGGCATCTGAACAGCACTTCAGTCATTCTGAACATTGAGTAAATCTGCAAATGAGAGGGAGTAAATATCTCATGGGTCAGCACTTTACCAAGGACAGGACCTGGTATCGCTCGTATCCCTTTGGATAGGCAATTCCTAGGCATCTCTACTCAGCTTCTCTGAGGGTCTCCAGTGAGAACTGGACTCCAGATGTCTCTAAGAGTGAACAACTAGCATGACAACTTTGAATATACTCTTCCATTGATTCTTACCCTTCCCCAGTTCCTAGCCCTTCATCCACGTGCTTCTGATAACTTCTCAAAATAAATAACCTACATATAAGTTATTTGCTAAGGCTCTACTTGTTTGGGAGACCCAGGTTCAAATACCTAATAAAGGTATTTTTTAATGTGTCTTTTTATTTTAGAGCCTCTGAATCAAGCTGTTCCCTGCATTTATACAATATACTTTTATCTAGTTCAAAAAGACCATTTTCTTTATGTCACCTGCAGACCAAACATTGACAATACATGTTTGCCTCCATGTATGTGTGTGTATACCCATGTTTGCTTTAAAACATTTGCATTTGTTTATGCTGGCATTGAAGACCCTCTATATTTTGGTCCTATTTACCTACCCAATTCCACTGGCTATTTTCCACAAATACAAGCAGTTTATGAAATTCAAACTTTTTTCATTACTCTCCTTTCTCAAATCTAAAACTTGTTATGCTCCAAAATATTTTCAACTCCATGTTTTCATTCTATTCAGCACTACCTGTTTCACAATATTTAACTGTACACAAAGGCTTATACTTATTATTATTGCATTTTATTATTTACAGAATAAGTAAAAGACTTCACAAATAAGTAAGAATTTTCCTAGGTGTCAAAGAATGAGGTGGACAGGAGACAAAGTTATTCTGTGCAGAAAAATCTGCTTACACAAGGACACAAAGAAAAGAATGAAAAAAGTGTATTTGGAGAATGGCAGTTTTATTAACATATTTAAGGAATAAAGATCCAATAAGGGCTCTGAGAAATAAAATTTAAACGTTTTTACTGTGACCCATGTTAAGAAATACATTATGCTTTGCAATCCATTACTAGGGTAAACATGTATTTTATCATCCAACCTGGGACATTGCTAAATGTGAAAAGAACAGCTAGAGACAACTGGGGAAAAACAGATATAAATAAAGCTTGTCCTGGGCAAACTTGAATGCACGTTTATCCTAAGCGGTGCATGCATAAATGTACTTGGCTTTACAGTGAATGATTTACACTGCAATTTCTCTTTTTCTCTATTTCATATTTTCAAGAATGCTGTTGTGTCCTATTTGTTGATGTCACTCACTAAGGGCTAAAAAAAAAAATACTGGCTTAGAGAGAGACAAAGTCCAAATAAATGCAGGACTTGAAGGCCCCTCCATTTATTCCCCAGCAAACATTATACACATAGAAGTAGGTGATGGGGAGCCTTTGAAAGAGTGTAAGCCCTGGAGCAACCTGTGTCCACTACATGTCAAAGAGGTTGCTCTTGCAGACGCACCTGGAGGGTCTTTGAAGTTGACAAAAACAGAGGTTGTCACTGAGCATAGTTTTCACCTTAATTCTCACTCTTTTTAGGCAATTAAGCAGGTCACTCTTAAGGGAGATTAATTATTTGGCTCAGTCTGGACAAACTAGAATTGTATATAAACTTACATTTTCAGATATATATATATAAGAAAAATACTTATGAAGTTTAACAAAATATTTCTAAAATTTCTCACCAATAGTCTATTTTCTTCACTCAGTAGTATTAACTGAAAATGTATATTTCTTGGTTTCATCAGATTGCTTCAAGCATAACGTTTCTGAGGTTTCCTTTATACAGGTTTACTTTATATCCAACTTTCTTCAGCTTCCAAACTCAGTTTAGGTTTGTGTTATGAAGTCTCCATTTTTTTCCCCACATAAACCAGAACTGGAGAAGAAACATCAGGAAAATAAATAGTTTCTGAAATTATGTTCCATTTGTTCCCGGGGAAAATGATAAAGCTTGACTTAAAGCCTTTAAACTTCATTTGGAGAACCAAGGCAATTGCAAGTAAAGTGCAAAGCTGTACATACTAATGTTCTCAATTATGTGACCCTTTCCATGATTTCTGTGGAAAACCTGGACAGAGACAAGTGTCAGCTAAATTCTAAGAAATCTCTGTGATTGTAATTTCTCAGATCTAAACCTTACAAAGCAAGATGTAAATGCAATAATTCTTGAGAAAATAATTCAAGACCATGCTTGATTGATAATGATTCAATAGTATCATCTCATGTCTTAGTTTATTACAGAAACTCTAACAACCAATGGGTCTTGCCACTGTTTGCACATTTTTGTTCATCATAGAATTTCTCTGACTGTGTAATTTTGGTTAGCAATTACAGCCAACAGTACTATAAGATACAACTTATCAACAAAATAAAAAACAATCAAACGAACAAAATCGTAGAGCCCATGTGGCAATCAACATTTGACTGGAAAGTAAATGCTAAATTTTGATCATGGAGAGAACAATTTACTTAGTTGTATTTTTTTAGTTGACTTACGGGGAGAGTGTTTTATTAGAATCCATTATATTACTAAAACTTATTTTAATGGATTTGAATATGAGTTTAAATAATTAACCTTTGCTTATATGTATATGCTTTCAAAAGACTGGAAGAGTTTTAAGGGTAACCTGCTTGTAAGAGTTCAAGTTGTAACACCACTTCACAATTCAGAATTAGAAGTGAAAAATTACATTTATGTCACCATCAATTTTACCCTAAAATAGTTAGAATGGAGAAAAAAGAAATAGCATACATAATAAATCAGAAAACATTTCCAACCTTAAAGCCATGATCTAGGAAGATGAAATGGACAGAATGGAAGAAGATGATCCATAAACTACTGCAGAGAGGAACATTAACAAAAAGCAAGCATTGTGTCTCTGGAAGTCTCAAGAACAATTAGACCATTAGTACCTGTCCCAGTTCACCTCCCAGAATATTAGCAGCCAGACTGGTAGGCCAAAAAGAGAAGACTGGACAAATCTTTGGAGCACAAGAATAGTCCCCCCAAAAAGGAGCCAGAGATCTTGACATTTAGGAGCCACCCTCAAAAAACCAGCCCATCACTCAACAAACATAGCCGAGGAACACAGATTTTCTAGTTTTTAAAATAACTTCATTATAAGATGAATCTGCAAATCACGAGGCTTTTGAAGCATGCCCCCAACATAAATAAGCAAATATAAAAAGAAAAAAGAATAAAAGCAAAAGAAGATGAAGAAGATTTAAGAGAACATATAAAAATCCAAGAAAAGTGTGAAAGAACTGTAATTAATAAAGTAACATATAATAGGCAGAAACAGGGTGGTTGGAGCAATCGGCCCTGGCAGTGAAGAGTATTTTATAGCTGACTTTGTTTAGAATTTACTGATGCATGGTGATGATAAAAAATGAAAACTGATTTTTGGTCAACTCTTGTATTATTCTAAAACACTCTACAATAAACCCTTGTTATCTGTACCCAAAAGAGATTGCTCCTACCAACCAGCCCTTGATGTGCTGCTAAGTTAATATCCTTAAAGCAGTGAGAGAAGTATCTGTACTCAGTCCAGATTGGAGCAGATGCATTAAGTACTCCTGAATGACAGTTTTCGAACAAAATCTGGTCCACTAACTCTTTACAAGGTTATTAAAGATATGCAACAACTTAGTACCACCTCAAGAGAAAAACAATGAAACTGAAAAAAATTGATAATTATTAAATACAACAACGAACTAAAAAGTACACAAAAGGGAATTGTGGTATATTATTGGTGTTAGAAGAGAATGGTACTACTATTCTCTACTAGCCACTAGGTGCAATGGCTTACAACTTAATCCCAACACTTTGGGAGGCTGAAGGGAGGGGAATCACTTGAGTCCTGGAGTTCTAGATCAACCTGGGCAACACAGTGAAGCCCTGTTTCTAATTAAAAAAATAAAATAAAAAGAGAGAGAATATAGTATATAGTAAAAATAATGGCAATATAGAATACTGATAAGAACTTAATGTTATCTTACAGTTATAGGAAGTGCACGCATGGTGTCAAAAATTAATATATCAAAAAGTAACAATCATATATTTTGTAAACATGGAGGTAGAGTAGAATAAAGATCCCAAGGAAAGTGGTTGTACCTGGGGATTGGAATGATTGGGACTCAGAGAGTAGGGGTAACTACGTTTTCATTATGGGCATTTTTGGCATAAATAAAATGCATATATTACTTTGATTAAACTAAAAAAGTGAAGATTATATGGATTTAATTAGAACAAAGCTATAATAATGACATAAAACACTTCCTGTAACTCTATAGACTGTTAGACAATGCAGAAGTTAAAAAAAATCACATTTGGCACATTTATTTCACACTACATTATTCTACTTTATAAACGTAAAAATATTCTGTAATTCTGAAAAACATTTATCAGAATGAAAGATAACGTAACTAGTCTTAGATGTAGAATTCTTTCATAAAATAAGACCACCTTTATCTTTAACGAATAAATTTTAAGTTATGTTTAATTTAAACTTAATATTTTATATGCTATACTTTTTGATAATAATTTGGAAACAGATTTTTTAATTTTAAAAAATAAATGTGTGAAATAAGTACGCATTTTTATAAATCAAATACTTAACTAGGATTTTATTGTAGATATGGTATGATCTTTCTGGCTATATAAACTTGGAATTGGGCTGGGTCCTAATTGATACATAGGAAACAAATAACCTAGAGAAAACAATACCCATGAATGTTTAGGAAATGTCTTAGATATAAAGGAAATGATTTAATTTCAAGAGACTAGAATAAATGAAAACATATTCAAAATTGAAAATGTTAATGGAAGGTAAGCTTGGTTTGATTTGTGCATTTTATTTTGCGTACTAGAGCAGGCGTAAACTTCTAATTCTGTTAACATTGTAGCAGTTCAGGGCCATACAGGGGAAGACTTTTAGAAAAGAAAAAGATATTGGAGGAAATGATTGATCTTTTCTGACAGCATGTAACACCTTCTACAGGGTAAACAATAATGCTTAGATTCTTTTCCTTTAGCAGCAAAAAGGCTCTGTCCTCAATATTTAACAGCAGAATGAACAAAACTTGCTTTATAAAACAAACAAATCCACTATTTCTGTTTGTTTGTTTTACTATGGTGAATTCCACACAAAACGGGATTCCTTCCTACTGCTTTAACATAACACATTTCCGTGATTATGAAGTGTAAAAGTGCTAGCCATTTAGGTCCAAATATTGAGGCTCATTATGGTGGTGAGTTTGAATGTTGGCTTATATCAGATTTTCTTCTTGCCTACACAAATGAAGTTGCGAAATGTTGCTTTTAAGTCAAGATCAGGTAAACTGAATTTAGATGCATCTAATTCATCTAACTAAATCTAGTTAAACCTAATAAAATCTAAGAACCCACTAGATGACGGTAAATCAGTTTTGTAATATCTAGCAATTGCTTTAAAATTTTTTTTCTCTCTCTAAAAACACAGTATTTGCTGGCTCCTCTATTGCTGGATATGTCAGTTATTTACAGAAGACTTTCCCATGAGATCTTCTAGAGAGGACCCCAAGAGGCATTCATTAGGAGAGAGTTAATTATTTCGTTTTCCTGTGAAACAGAGAGTTAATTTCTGTCTATCATGGCACCATAGTAGTTTTAAGGTCATGAATCATTTTGTGATCATTCCTCACAAATTTTCCTCTCAGATGTATACGCTTCCTATTTCATATCCATTGCTCTGATTAGCTCTTTCTTTTGAATTTATTACAATAGACACATTGGGGTTGACTAGTACTTGCTCTATCCTTTCTTGTTAAGAACCCTGTCATACTGGTCCAATAGCTTTGTATATGATTCAAATATTGCTTTTCACAGAGCAACTTTTAACATGCAATGCGAACATCCTCATTATGGGAGAGATGAGAACAAATGACAGCATGATATGGCTGTCTTCTGAACTGTGCACTTATTGACCTATTTACCAATTATAGCTTTCTCATTTTAACATTGTGCATTATGGATGTTCATCAAGGACAGTAGATAACTCCTGTGAAAGTAGAGTCCATATTAGTATGAAATGGAGGTTATACTATTTCCTATAAAATTTACTAAAAGGCAAGCATTAAGAATACAGACACAAGCATATAAGACTGAAAGTCAGTTAATTCGTAACTATTTCAATGATGCTGTGGTGGACTTGATAGGCTAATTAGCATTTCAGCATGCATTCAATGTATATTAATAGGGTTATTAATATTATATCCTTATGTTGCTGTTATAAAATGAGTCTTTTTTAAAAAAATTTTTCCATGGTTAACTGACTAGGACTCCAAAAATATCATAAATATTTTGGAACAATGTTAAAAGAGTCATTTGCCCCTAGCAGGTTCTAGTTTAGCAGCATGAGTGGTAAGGAAACCATATCAATCCCGTGTCACATCTTTGCCATTTCAAATAAGACAAGTGCAAATGTGTGTGTGTGTGTGTGTGTGCGTGTGTGACAAGTTGTATTAAATGTACTTTGTACAGTTAAGTTCAGTGAAGTCAACAGATAATATCAAAAAAGATTAGAAATGAACCCCTTATCCTCAAAATGTAAAATTGTATTCATAGGAGCCAATTTTAATTTAATTATCTTTTTTTTGAAAAGTGCCAAAAATACCTTAAATTAGGGCAGGGTTTTTTTATTACTTTAAACATATCTTGACTGATAGTTTCGTTCTTATTTTTCATTCTTTCCGGAGGTATAAATTAAATGGAAATAACATGGAATATATATATATATTTATATATATTAGATCTGAACAATGTGTCTCAATAATAGAGAAATATGGACAATTCATTATTTTATGATGAATATAAAACATTCCAGAAATAAAAGTTAGCTTTACAAATCTGTTGACTGAATTATTAATAATCCTAGGCAAAAAAAAGTCATCAAGAAAAAATAAACCTTTGATTTTTGCTTAGAAAAGTTAGTAGTCATTGAAAAAGTAGGTCAGTGAAATAACTGGATTACTGAAATTAATCAGAACTGACAGGTAGACTACTAGAAGTCTATAGGCTACAGATTTTTCATTTGAATGTTTTTGTAAATCTGGCATTTCTTAGGAGACAGATGAAAATTAATAAGATTATGCTAATTTATAGCATAAACTGTTTTATAGTACTAATACCATCGAAGACTTTACTGAGCACTGAAAAGTAAATGTAATAATTCTAATTGTATATTCATTTTATGTTTTTCAAAATCAGGAATCATCCAAAACTCAGTTACATCGATGCAATTATTTGTACATGCAAATATAACTAGTATGAATATTTTATGCTTAACTTCAAAACGATGGTAAAATTTCCAATACCACATTGTATTTTTAAGTTCACGCAGTAAGGGTCATCTAAATGATGTATAGAAAATAAAGGTAAGCAAGTATGAACATAACGTTTTCACTTTTTAAAATAGTTCTGGGTAGATTTAAAAATCCTGTACGTTTATACTTTACAAATTTAATACATTAATAAAAAAGTCTAGAATTTGGAAAAGAGTGATAATGGATTTAGTTATGCAGGCCACATTTTAAACTTTTGTATTATTCTGAGATGGCTTCTTATGCTACTTGATGTGTCACTAGACTAAATATTCTCTGGGTTTTAAATTGATAGTAAATGTCTTGGCCACCAGCTGAAGGTTCCATGTCAAATATGCTGTCTGCAAGAAAATGCATCATTCTAAAGTGTGTTTTAAAATTATTAGTAAAGGCACTTTCCACCCTGATAATTTGCATAGAACACAGCGAAGCAAAGAAACATGAGATGCCTTCCAGCTAGATGCTAATAAGGCCACAGGAAAAAAAAAAAAAAAAAAAGAGCATTTCAACTAAATCTGCGCAGCATCCCTATGTCTTTCTCTAAAGTAGGTTGAAGACTCCTCATTGCTTACACTGCAAAAATTTAGAACACTTTCAAATAAGATATATCTTCACCACTTTTTTAAAGGAAATTATTACGTGTTACTCTTAACTGATCTATTTTTAGGAGCCAAAAGCAGCAGGGTATGTCAGAAAGGGCTGCTTCATGAATTATTTATTTGTCCTTTTTTCACTTGGCTACATTCATTTTATTTTATGAATCCTTGAAATCCTGAGAATGGTAAGTTTTAGGCTGAAATTTTCAAAATTTCCTAGCCATATGCTTACTTATCCAGCTACATCTTCCTACAAGGCACTTGCTCCTCAGAGAAACCAGCTCCAGGACCTTTCTTCATGACATATAAAAGTGATTCATTTTTTTTTAATGAAGGTTATGCATCACTTGAATTGTTTTTATTGCGTCATAAGGTTTTTAATTACTACTGTCATTGTTTTCACTTTCCTAAAGTTGTAAAGATTCAAAATGTATTCACCTCTCAAGGTTTAAGTTGTATTAGATGGTGCATATTTTGTTATTGGCTTACTATTTTACCAGAAAATCACAGCAAACTATTGCAAATAAGCAAGTTGAAAGTAAACTGGTTATATAAATTTTCCATATAACAATTTCCATTAGTTAAATATGGTAGCAACAAAATTATAAAACCGATATGAACAACATTCCTCCATAAAACTTTGTGTAAGAAAAATATTTCTAACAGCTGTGACTAAAACTCTAGAAATGAGATCATTTTTGCTGACCCTGAGCTGAATATTAAACATAAAAATATTGATTTGCTCCTCATTTTTATAAGAACATTGCTTCGGACATGAATAGGAGGGTCTGGCTTACTGAAAGAAGCTCTCCCACTGCCCCCTGCATCCTTTTGTCTTTATCTAATTCCATCATCTCAGATACCAAAGATTTCCTTTCACAATGGTTTGCAGTTGCTTGTTATGCATGACTTTCTGTATTTTGTCTGCTCCTTTCGTTGCCCCTGGAAAAAATGAAGAGGAAAGAAAGACGAAGAAAGAAGAAAGAAGAAAGGAGAAGGAGGAGGAGGTGGGCGGGGAGAGGGAAAGGCAGAGGAGGAGTAACAGTTGTACTACTGCCTTTCCCAAAGTCGGTTCATGCTTGGTGCTCTCACTGAAGCAGGTCAAAGAAGGTGACTCCTTCCTTTTCAATAGACTGTGTTTTTAAAGTTAGAATTCTACATTGTACTTAAATCATATAGCAAATGTAATTTTCAGCCTTTAAACCACAATTCCAGACCACAAACAAATTTTGAAGAAGCTAGTTTAAATTTATTATGAACCATTTTTATGATACTAGTATAAAGTTAATGTGGTGATAAAACCTTTTGCAATCATCTTCTTGGAGATCAGGGCTTATTTTTCTTGATAATTTATTCAAGTTTGAGAATATTAGAAACAACATTACCAAAAAGTGGGTTACTTAAAGATTTTTTTCTTGCAAATGACTTATGTCCAAAGTCACTTGATTTGCAACAAATAATAATTAAATTTTAATTCAAATAATTTTTTGGAGGAGCTTTCCTATAAATGTAAAATTTGTACTCAATGTTTTCCTTTATTGAAAATGTCAGAACTTTAATTTCTGATGATGTTAAAATACAGCGATAATATGGCAAAACATATTAAATGTGAGCAAAATTAAATGTGAAAGAAAGGACCAGAGTATATAAGGAGGAAATTTATGTATTTATGTACTCTATAATTTTAAAATTATCATTGGAGAAAATGAACTTATCACTATGCACATTTACTTTGTCTGTAACTATTGTTTATTGCTTTAAGGAATTATTCAAAGTATCTCTCTATTCTAAACCCTTTGCAGTTCTTTATAATTTAGCATACATTTTCTTTTTTTATTTTTTTGTATAGACAGGGACTGGCTTTTTTGCCCAGGCTGGTCTCAAACTCCTGGGCCCAAACAATCCCCCTGTTTCAGCCTCCCAAAGTGCTGGGATTACAGGCATGAGCTAGTGCATCCAGC
Organism: Colobus angolensis palliatus; assembly: GCF_000951035.1. Lineage (NCBI taxonomy): Eukaryota > Metazoa > Chordata > Mammalia > Primates > Cercopithecidae > Colobus > Colobus angolensis. The sequence goes on from NW_012123043.1 coordinate 1,722,672, forward strand.
CTTTCAATCGTTGATGATAAAACAAAAATTCAAACTAGAACAGACTGTTTCTCAGACATTATATGTCAGTGATTTGTGATGGTTTTAGACACTTTATGCCTGTTTTTATTTGTTAGAGACCAATATGTGTCACCAATACAAAAGAGAAGCATCCCTCTTGATCCCAAACTCATCTCTTATGGTGGTTACATTTAATGTATATGATAAAGTGATGAGATGTTTGCCTATGGTTTATGGGCCCAGAGTAAGTTGCTAACCTTATGTCTATTGGTTTATTTCCCACAATGCATATTCCAACAGTGCTTAGTTTTTCCAGAAGAAAAGAACATCAAAGTTTTCCAAATTGACATACATATCAACATAAGCATTCCCACCTATTCATAAATATAGTCTTCAAATTATTAAGTTGAGATTATTTTTAAACTGATCTGTAAAACATACATTATTAATTAGAGGAAATATGTTTTTATAAGAATAAAACACTTGTGGTTTACTAAATTACCAAGAATTAATTATAGACTGGTGGTATGTACCTCCCTCTCTATCCTGCTATTTTACTAAATTGAAATAAATCAAAAAAAGAAAGCAGGTGGGTAGTTACAAAAATGTTTCATTAAAAAAAAGCAGTAGGAGCCACAGAGAATCTTATGCTTTTTGAGTAGAAAGTCTGATTCTGCAATGCTGACTGTTGCTAAGACTGAGGCTGTGCAGAATTTAAATATGATAGAAACAGTGAGCTTGCAAGATCTGCGCCCACTGAAATATAGAGAGCCCTAATTTGTTTTGCTTTAAATTATAATGACATTTTCTATGATTAATCACCAATTGGGAAGCAAGATGCTTTTTGTGATGTGCTATTTTCAAGTCATAGGTTTTCTCCATTTGCTATGCACTTAATTTTTGTATACTGAATATTGCATTAGGTTCTTTATTAGAGAGAAAGACAAAGCTGGTCACTGTGCCCAAAGTGTCTATGTTTCAGAGATTACACAGATCATTATTTAAAACCATTTAAGTTTACGAGGAAAGAGAAACAGTGTCCAGAGAATAAAGGCTACCTACTTTGTACTTATTACTATTATTTTTAACAAGAGCAAATTATGTGCGCATGATTTCAAATCTATAAACAACAAAAAGCCAAAAACTAAGTACAAAGGGGTAGTTTAAACTTTGAATCCAGTTCTCAATGAGTTATTGAAGAAATAATACAAAATAAGTAGAAAGGAAAGATGAAACCAGAAGTTAAAGCATTGACCTTTGTTTTTAATCAGCCATATGAATAGTAACTCAACTTTTTCCTAGGTGACCATCTCTCTTCTTAAATGGCAACTGTGATCATGATAACAATGTTGCAAACACAAGAAAATAAGAAAATAATTATTCCTACAAAGTAGCCAAAATTCTGAAGTAAACACATTCCTTAGTATGACACTGAGGAGCCTTCATAACATGATCCTGACCTGTCTTTTCAGGGGAAGACATTGGCCATGTTCTTTGGATTCCAGAAACATAGGCATTCCATGTAGTTTTTCACACCCACAGGCCTTTGTTCATGTTATTTCCTCATGTTTCCATTGCTCAAACGTATTTTCTAATTTCTATTCTCTGTAATCCTTTTCCAGTCCCCATAATCCAAACCAATCACTCACTCTTCTGATCATACTTACTTTCTTTATGCTAATATCATAAGAACTAAGTGTGTATGTCTCTTAGCATTAATTTGTTAGCTTCTCAAAGAAAAGGACCAGGTGTTAGTCTTCTGTGTTCTTTCTAGCACCTAGCACAGTGTATTATAGTGCTCACAAATGTATACCAAATAGAATAGAATTGAAAACGTATCATTATTGTGATGCTAATTTTATGTGTCAACTCGACTGGTCCAGAGGGTGTCCAGATGTTTGGTTAAACATTACTCTGGGTGTCTGTGAGACGGTTTCTATGTGAAATTAACATTTGAATTGATGACCTAGTAAAGTAGACTGCCCTTCCCTTTGTGGTGGACTTCTCTAATCTATTGAAGGCTACATAGAACAAAAAGACTGAGTTAAAGAGAATTTGTTCTCTCTGACCAGTAGTCTTCAAACTGGGACATTGGTCTTCTCTTGCCTTCAGATTTGGACTTGAACTGGAACTGGAACTTATGTCATTGGCTTGCCTGGTTCTCAGGCCTTTGGACTCAAACTGGAAATATGTAGATATATTATATTGGTTCTTTTTCTCTGGAGAACCCAGAATAATACAATTATCAGCCATTCATTTGGGCATACAAAATTTACAACTCTTAATCTTATTCAAAGGCCCATTTTAAAATGAAAGTTCTCTTCCCATTCTTTATGGACCTATAAACAAACACTGTCTTCAAAGAAGAAATAAGAACTTCAGCAACTACAATTTAATTATTGCAAACAATTTTTTGGTCATGAAACAACAGCTTTGCAGAGTGGAATTATTTCATAGTGCCATTTTATGGAAGGACAACTTAACAGCTACACTGGGAAAAACAATTCAACATTAAAGTGATAAAATCACCCCATTTCACCTCTGTGCCAATGGCTCGTGGTGTTTCTAAAACAAGAGGAAGGAAATAGCCCTAATTATGTCTTGTTCAATTGCATCATTTAAAGCATTAACCTGCTTTTAGCAAGGCCATTTTTGATCATCTATCTTTACTAAGCAAATGTTGCTTTTGTGCCATCTTTTCCCTATGGAAAAAAATTTAGATTATTTGCAAATTACTGACACTAGGGAATATTAAAATATAATATATATTAACTTCAATTTTCATGGGTTAAGAAAGAAAATGTTGGAGATAATAACTTATAAATTGGCACAGCAGGCCTGATTCTTCTAGAAGAGTATACATAGAAATGTGTATCTGGTAACTCCAGTGTTATCAAACATGTATATTTGGAAATATTGTTTACTATAGTGTATTGTCTGTCCTTCACCAAGCCAGTGACAGTGTATTCATGGCTCTGAGAGGAGATGGAATAATAAAACATACTTGGTTTTATTTTATGGGCAATGGATTTTGTGTGACTTTGATGTACCAGTGTAAGTTCATCGATTGTGTGACTCTGATGTACCAGTGTAAGTTCATACAGTGTAACAAATGTATCGCTCTGTTGTGGGCTATTGATAGTGGAAGAGGCTGTGCACATGTAGGGAGAGGGGTATATGGAAACTACTTTCTACTCAATTTTGCTGTGAACCTAGAAACTAAAGTCTATTTAAAACAAAAGCAGGGGGGATAATCTACACGTGAAATCCCTAAAGATAATTACTGTGCTTCATTGTATACTAGACTTTCTAGAAGGTTGTATCAAGTCTGCTTTCTCTGTACAAGTGCTCTCAAGGAACAAGGGGACACCCCTAGGTGCATTCACTGAGGAACACACATGCACAGGCCAAATGACTTCACACTCCTCAGTCAGAGAGGGCTAACATGAATTATAGTCAAAAGAAAGACAGGCACAGAACTGAACCTATCCCAGAAACTGGCGTCTCCCAAGTATCTTTTCAAAATATCACCTTTCTTTTCTTTAATATTTTTCTTTGCATATTTCTCTCAAGTCCTGAAAAGGAGAAGGGAAGGCAGTAGGCCCAATAAGTGCAAATGGGAAGAAAGGGCGGTTAAAAACGATGACAGGTGTAGCTGAAATCTGGAATGCTGTTAAATTTTTAACTCCCTCTCCTAATTATAGCCCTCCTGACACTTTGTTTCTGAGCTCCATCAGTGAATGGTGGAAATGACCTCAATACATTTCGTTAACTAGATCTCAGATTTTTTTCTTCTTCTTCAATCACTTAAGCAAAGCAACTCTCAAGCCTGACTGTCCTGTAAAAGGTGAGGTCTCCTTCTTGAAGCTGAATCACTCCCTTGGGGTTTGAGGGTCATTTACCTTTGGTTAGTACAGCAGATGGAATGTTGCATGCTTGGCTCAGGGCTTCTGGCTGAGTGCCCTGGACCGTGAGGACAGTTGCTTAACTCAGAAGGTGGCTTCAGATTCCCCCTACCATCTTTTTAGGGCTCTCAGCTACTTGAGAAAGCTATGAATTACTGCTGTTAAAATGTTATACAAGAAACTAAAATACCTCAATGGCATAAAAACCCAAGTCATTCAATTATTAATAAAAAAGGCAAATGATCTAAATAGATATTTTTCAAAAGAAGACATACAAATGACCAACAGTGTATAAAAAAATATTCGCTATCACTAATCATCAGGGAAATACAAATCAAAACCACAATGAGATCTCATCTCACTCCAGTTAGAATGGTTATTATCAAACAGACAAAAAATAACAAATCCTGGCAAGGATGCCTATAAAAGGGAACCCTTATATACTGTTGGTAGGAATGTAAATTGGTACATTTGCTATGGAAAACAACGAGGAGGTTTCTTTAAAAACCTAAAAATCGAACTACTCTGTGATCCAATAATCTACTACTGGGTATGTTTTCAAGGAAAGGATATCAGTATGTAAAAGAGATGTGTACACTCTCATGCTTATTACAGCACTATTCACTATAGCCAAGAATTTGAATCAATCTAAGTGTCCTCAACAGATGAATGAATAAAGAAAATACACAATGAAATACTATTTTATATATACATGTGTCTATATATATACACACACAATGAACATATATACACATTGTACATATACACTACATATATATTATATGTAGTATACAATGTATATACAGTGGAACACTATTTAGCCATAAAAAATGAAATCAAATCATTCAAGGCAATATTAATGAATCTAAAGGATATTATGTTAAGTGAAGTAAGTCAAGCACAGAAAGATCAATATTGCATGTTTTCGCTCATATATGGAAGCTAAAAAAGTTGATCTAATAAAAGTGGAATACAGCACTGCATTTACTAGAGGCTGGAAAGGGTAGGAGAGAGAGGAGATAGGGAGAGGTTGGTTAACAGATACAAAATTACAGCGTAAACAGGAGGAATAAGTTATAGTGTTCCACAGCACTGTGAGGTGACTAAAGTTAACAACAATTTACTGTATATTTTCAAATGTCTAGATGGGAGAATTGTGAGTGCTTCCAAAACAAATAAATCATAAATTTTTTAGGCAAAGGATTTGCTAATTACCCTGATTTGATCATTACACAATGTACACATGTATCAAAATATCACACTATAACCCCAGAATAGTACATTTCTTATGTGCCAATTAAAATAATAAAAATGTAGGTACGGCCAGGCACCGTGGCTCATGCCTGTAATCCCAGCACTTTGGGAGGCGAAGGTGGGCGGATCATCTGAGGTCAGGAGTTTGAAACCAGCCTGGCCAGCATAGTGAAACCCCATATCTACTAAAAATACAAAAATTAATCAGGCATTGTGGTGCATGCTTGTAGTCCCAGCTACTCAGGAGGCTGAGGCAGAAGAATCACTTGAACCTAGGAGGCGGAGATTGCAGCCAGCCGGGATCACGCCACTACCCTCCAGCCTAGGTGACAGAGCCAGACTTGTTCTCAAAAAAAAAAAAAAAAAAAAATAGGTACAGAATTCTAGATCAGATGTTGCCCAAGAAGTGATTGAAATAATAAATTATTGTTTCATTTCTACAACATAGAAATGGAGAGCCAATTTCTTAGAAAAAGACTTCATTGTATGAATATTTATTTCTTGGGCTTTTATTATAGTTACATTGTAGCACTTGTGTTAAAACTCATACATTTATCAAATAACCTAATGGTCCATATAGAACATAATGCTTGCTTCATAAGTTACCAAAATTCTCTGGGATCGATGAGGTATCTACATTTATTGAGTGTTTTATTTCTATTTTTACTTTTTGTATGCCAAGGTTTGTGCTAGGTTGCTTGCAATGTATTATCACACTTATTCTTCACAGCTGTCCTAATGCTAACCTCTCTTTTGGACAAATGAAAAGTTGGAGGCTTAGAAATGAGAAGAGTTTGCCCAAGTTTACACAGTTAATAAAAGACAAAGTTGGGATATAAGAGCACTTGCTGTTGTTATTACCACACTGTTGACAGAAAATTGCAAAATGGCAGAATTTGAAACTGAGTCTCCTGCCCCTGAGTGTGTGTTCTTTTAATTATGATTCACACATTCCTATAAATGCCTAAATTTTTCTCATGGAGTTAAGAATTGGCAGTGAACAACAAAATGTACTGAAAAATTCATAGGCTTCTGAGCAAGAATCCCGTGAGTCTAAATCTCAGCAAAGCCATTTATGAGGGGTATAATTTGGGACAAATTATTTAATCTCTTTAAGCATTCATTTCTACTTCTGTAAAGCAATAATATACACTTCATAGTTAAAAATGGAAATAAAACCTATAGCATGTATTTGATATTGTGAAAAAATGCACATAAAATCCATAGCATGATATTTGGCACTTAATTGTTGATACTCAATTGTATAATAGACAATTAATTTTTCTCAAAATTTTTCTAATATTGGTATAATACAAAAATATTTTGAAAATATCTATTTGCCTGAGTCTATTGAGCCAAGTTGGGGTCCAGGAGCCTACAGGATAAGGAGGTGATTTAAAAGCAAAGGTAATAAAAAGAAAAAGAAGATTAGTTTCTAAAATGCAGAAAGGAGGTGGAGGAATGTAACAGCATTAAAGATAGGCTAATGTCTTGAGATAAAATTATCCAAATGTCTCCTTCCTTCCTACCTTCTTTCTCTTTCACATAATAAGGACTAAACTACCACTAACATGGATGGAGTATATCCTCCTATGTCTCCATGCCTATTACAGCAGCCAACCACTATTCAACAATGAGATAGTAAGAGAACCCAGAGTAAGAGAAGAAGGCAATGATGAGAGACCTGTGGTTTCCTGGGGGGCTGAAGGTTCCTCCTCTCCATTTCCTAGGAAAGTATAGCAAAAGGAGAAAATGGCTTCTCACTGCTTCTGGGCGAAGAGAACATATGCCCTCTCTCCCAAGATTTGCCCACAAACCATGCTTGGCACTGAGGCATCAGAGAGAACTGAGGGACTTGTAAAGGCCACGTAGGCCAGGATGACAGCTGTCTCAGTAGCTACAGGCAAGGACTCACAGCCAATAACCAAATGGGCCATCCTCAACTCTTTGGCATTAAGACCTTAAAATCATAGTGAAATCCTAACTAGAGAAATGTCAGTAAGGATCGGGGCTGGGAGTTCAGGTAATTTTTTCCCCAGCAGTCTAGCGGAATTTGTTCTGGAGTCAGAAATTAGATAGCTTATAAAAATTCAGTAATATATCATAATTTTTAATTTCATAGACTGAGATATCTATTACACCAATACGGTGCTTGGGTAATCTATCTTGGCATATTTCTTTTTTGAATTTTGAATTTTTTAATGTTTGTATTTCAGATGGTGTTTCACTCTGCTACCCAGGCTGGGGTGCAGTGGTGTCATTATTTCTCACTGACGCCTCAAACTTCTGGCCTCCAGCGATCCTCCCACCTCAGTCTCCAGAGTAAACAGAATTATCAGTGTGAGACACTGTGCTTGGCTCTGTCTTGACATTTTTGTATTTTTCAATGCCACATTAAAGCAGCTGTCAAGTCCTGTCTCTCCCCGCACACTCTGTGGGTGTGTGAGTGTGTGTGTGTATGTATTTCTCAAAACTATTGCTACCTATCTTAATTACTGTTTCCTTGGTTCATCTCTCCAAATTGCTACACTAACCAAATGTCCCTGCTTCCAGTTTTACTATCTTTCAATTAATGCAATACCCAGTGCATTTTATTTAAAATCTGTATCTCACAATGTCTCCTATTTGTTTCATACCCTTTGGTGGTATCTATCTGTCACAGAGTGAAAAACATGACCCACAAGCCCTTCCAGGAACTGGTTTTTCTCTTCTTCTCCAGTCTCCAGCCTTAGCTCCCTCTACATCTTTCAGTTTGGTTTCTGATCCAGCAACATAGCCACATATTTTTTTTTTCCAGTTTCAATCCCTTTGCTCATGTTGTTCCCTCTGCTTGGAATTACCTTCACTTTGCACTCACTTTGCCTTTGTAACTTCTACTTATGCTTTAATGTTCGATTCAGGTATCCTTTCCATCAAGGAAGTCTCTGATCTTGCTTTAGTCTACTTCCTGTAGTACCACTGTAATTTACGTAATAATTACATATAACTCCATTTTATATTCTGTGGACATCTAATTATGTATCTGTCTCTGCCCATAAACTGTGAGCTCTTTGAAGGCAGGAGCCATGATCACCAATCTTTAAGTCTCTATTACCTACAACAATTTCTGGCCTATAATAGGCATTCAATTCTTGTTTGTTGAACTGAATAAAATTATCTAAACAGAAATCTGGCAACACTTCAGGGATCTTTCATCAGGAATCTAATTTTAGAGAATCCAGATGTTTCCAGGCAAGCAAATTAACGTGCCAGTAATTCTTCAGGGACCACCAATGTATACGTTGTCTGATGAGTTTAAAGACTGATCAGATGTTGTTTCACAGATGTGAATGTCTGGAGCTGTTCCTGAGGTAAGACACTTTAATTATGTGGATGTGCCCTTTAGATTTATATTCAGTGCTATCATCATGATTACCAGAGCAATCATGACCATAATAACAGCAAGAGTCCCTTGCATTTATATGGTAGCTCATAGTGTGTAAAGCATTTTATTACACATAACAGCTCTAAAAGATAAACAGGGTAGGCATTATTATCTCCACTTCAGAGATGAGATAACTGAGGTTTAGAGAGAGTAAGCATGTGGTCTAAGACCTCAAGCTTATTAAACTGCAGAGCCAGGATTGAACTCACTTGTTAATCTTTTATTCATGCTGTCTGTTTAAATTCATGTCAATGATCATCTTTTCCAGAGGAATTAGGAGTTGCCCATTTAAACTCACTTCTCATTTCAAACCTAGATGCAGTGTGTGCCTACAGAGAAAGAGAAAGAGAGGCATGATTTCTGCTACATGTCATCACTTTGGGTTCTTGAAACAAATCAATTAAATGTAAGCCAACCTCTAGTAAATAAATGAGTAACTATAATTGCTAGCGAACATCTAAAGGTAATGTGATGGATAACTAATTGTCTTCAACCTGAGCATAGGATTGGCACAACAAAATTGGGAGAAACTAGGCAGCGTCTTTTGGGGACTTCTTGATCTCATTTATTTTTCTGTCTCTTCTCCCTAACTCACCACCATACATGATAAACTTAAAGCAACTAATCTCTTAATAACTGTTCTACACTCATGTCTTATTTCCTGTCCTACCTGTCTAGTGCCATAGAGTAGCATTAATGTCTTATTTAGTCTTATTAATTCATTTAATAAGCATGAATTAAATGTCAATTGCATGCCAAGATTCTGATACACTCGGATGTTACCGAGATGAGTGAGACCAAGCTAGCCTCAGCTCTTGTGTGGAGTATGCAATCCAGTGGGGGAAGATAGGTGACAATGAAAGCAACATTCCTGTGGGTTACAGAAGTATGTGGTAGCCCAGTGATAGCCCCCAAAAATGAATAATCCATTTAGCTTGGAGGATTCCGGGGAGACATCAGAGAAGATGCATACAACCTGTGAGCTTCAGTTTTACCATAAAACTAGTAGATGCTCAATAAATGGCACATAGTAGATGATCAACAAATATTTGCTGGTTGATTAAGATACAATCTAGTACAAGTTATTTCAACCCCACTAAATTCAAATCACTACAGTATACTCCTTCTCTTAGAAACATGAGCCTTGTAACTTCATCTGAGTTTGTGGAATTAAAAGTTTCTCTCTGTATTACAGAAACTTCAAGCATCTGCAAAAGGCTGGGCAAGACATCCTTCCAGCTATATTTGACAATCACCTCCCTTGCCTATGAGCAAGGTAGTAAGCTTTGTCTCATAAGCTGTACACTGTGAATGAAAAATTTGTTCTTTTTCAGGGGAGTGAGTGTCTCTTACATGAGAGAGGTTTGTTTCTTCCTGCCTGATTTGAGTTTCTATGTTCTTACATTAAAACATAGTGAGTGAAGGTTCTTTTCACCTACCCATTTCTAAGTCAGACGACTCAATGTGAGATAACAAAAGAAATGATGATCACTTAATAGACTCTGTGATCTCTTAGAGTTGACCACAAAATTAAATATGGCTTCTTTAGGTAAAAGTCAGTAAAGCAAATTAACTGTCACCTACTATATTTTTCCTACTTTGCTGGCACATCACCTATTATATTTTTCCTCTTTTGCTGGTACTCCTTTTGAGGTGAAAGTCAATAAACTAGAATAACCATCAACTATTATGTGTTTCCTCCCTCACTGGTACTCTTTCAGGCAAATCTTTCTTCGTAAATTTTTTAAAAGATAATAGGAAAGCGAATGGAATTCTAATGTTTTAAAGTTTTGTGTTTCCCAAAATGGAATCAAAAATTTTGACAACATACATTTTTGGTTCCAGGAAATTCAAATAAAAATAGCTTTTGAAGATTAAAAAAAATTCCCAATGGATAAATATAAAATTTTAATGGAAGTATAGTCTTCTGGAGCAAATGTGAAATACTTTCTGCCCTTTGGGTATATTTCTCTTGCACAATTCATATTTTAAAAATTTCCTACTGGCACTGACTCTAGAGCTGTACACTGGCTTTGTAGTGTAAGTTTGCAAGCCTGGCTTACCTACAAGCACTGTACTGGATGCTTAAACACTAAAATTAAATAAACCCCTTATTCATCACTTTCCTTCATCCTCCCATTCACCTGTCATCCTACCTCCACCCCAAGTTTCTCAGCCTAAACAGAAGAGATCAAAAGACCGAAATATTAGTGATATTTTGGAAGAAAGAATAGATGGAATCCAGATGGATGGAAACCTTTATCTGATTCTTCCAAACATGACCACATTTAACTATTGCATTACTTTCTGTCAATCGTTTCTCTGTTCTTTTAGTTTGATGATGACTTCTGCTAAAACATCTTGCCAAAAATAGAAAAAATTTCTTGTAAAGTAATTAATATAGTATTTATACAGAAAAAGCTTCATGGGATGGGTGTAGTGGTTCATGCCTGTAATTCCAGCAATTTGGGAGTCTGGGTGGGTGGATTGTTTGAGGTTAGGAATTTGAGAACAGCATGGCCAACATGGCGAAACCCTGTCTCTACTAAAAATACAAAAATTAGCCGGGTATGTTGGTGCAAACCTATAATCCCAGCTACTCAGGAGGTTGAGGCACCAGAATCTCTTAAACCTGGGAGGCAGAGGTTGCAGTGAGCTGAGATCATGCCATTACACTCCAGCCTGGGTGACAGAGTAAGACTCTCAAAAAAAAAAAAAAAAAAAAAACCCAGAAAAGAAAAAAAAGAAAAAGCTTCATTAAAAACACTCTTATTCTCCAAAAAGTCTATCTAGCAATGTAAAATATTAACTTGTTCAATATTACCATAAGCCAGTGAGGTAAAGAGGAGGTAAAATAGAACTGCTATTTTCAATTTTTGTTGGGTGAAAACTGAAATGATCTTTTCAAATCAAAATGCAAGTCAGTGATATCACAGCTAGGATGGCCATGTGTTTCTTTGGTATGTGAATAAATATTTAGTCAATATTATTATTCTATAATGGGAAAATTTAGAAATAATTAAACTGCTCTTTTATCATTTAAGTAAAGATGCTTGTTTATCACACATTTATTTATTTATTTATTTATTTTTTTTATTATACTTTATGTTCTAGGGTACATGTGCATAACGTGCAGGTTTGTTACATATGTATACTTGTGCAATGTTGGTGTGCTGCACCCATCAACTCGTCAGCACCCATCAATTCATCATTTATATCAGGTATAACTCCCCAATGCAATCCCTCCCCCCTCCCACCTCCCCATGATAAGCCCAGTGTGTGATGTTCCCCTTCCCGAGTCCAAGTGATCTCATTGTTCAGTTCCCACCTATGAGTGAGAACATGCGGTGTTTGGTTTTCTCTTCTTGTGATAGTTTGCTAAGAATGATGGTTTCCAGCTGCATCCATGTCCCTACAAAGGACGCAAACTCATCCTTTTTTATGGCTGCATAGTATTCCACGGTGTATATGTGCCACATTTTCTTAATCCAGTCTGTCACAGATGGACATTTGGGTTGATTCCAAGTCTTTGCTATTGTGAATAGTGCCGCAATAAACATACGTGTGCATGTGTCTTTGTAGTAGAATAATTTATAATCCTTTGGGTATATACCCAGTAGTGGGATGGCTGGGTCATATGGTACATCTAGTTCTAGATCCTTGAGGAATCGCCATACTGTTTTCCATAATGGTTGAACTAGTTTACAATCCCACCAACAGTGTAAAAGTGTTCCTATTTCTCCACATCCTCTCCAACACTTGTTGTTTCCTGATTTTTTAATGATGGCCATTCTAACTGGTGTGAGATGGTATCTCATTGTGGTTTTGATTTGCATTTCTCTGATGGCGAGTGATGATGAGCATTTTTTCATGTGTCTGTTGGCTGTATGAATGTCTTCTTTTGAGAAATGTCTGTTCATATCCTTTGCCCACTTTTTGATGGGGTTGTTTGTTTTTTTCTTGTATATTTGTTTGAGTTCTGAACTTCCATTCACAATTGCTTCAAAGAGAATAAAATACCTAGGAATCCAACTTACAAGGGATGTAAAGGACCTCTTCAAGGAGAACTACAAACCACTGCTCAGTGAAATCAAAGAGGACACTAACAAATGGAAGAACATACCATGCTCATGGATAGGAAGAATCAATATCGTGAAAATGGCCATACTGCCCAAGGTTATCTATAGATTCAATGCCATCCCCATCAAGCTACCAGTGTGTTTCTTCACAGAATTGGAAAAAACTGCTTTAAAGTTCATATGGAACCAAAAAAGAGCCCGCATTGCCAAGACAATCCTAAGTCAAAAGGACAAAGCTGGAGGCGTCACGCTACCTGACTTCAAACTATACTACAAGGCTACAGTAACCAAAACAGCATGGTACTGGTACCAAAACAGAGCTATAGACCAATGGAACAGAACAGAGTCCTCAGAAATAATATCACACATCTACAGCCGTCTGATCTTTGATAAACCTGAGAGAAACAAGAAATGGGGAAAGGATTCCCTATTTAATAAATGGTGCTGGGAAAATTGGCTAGCCATAAGTAGAAAGCTGAAACTGGATCCTTTCCTTACTCCTTATACGAAGATTAATTCAAGATGGATTAGAGACTTAAATGTTAGACCTAATACCATAAAAACCCTAGAAGAAAATCTAGGTAGTACCATTCAGGACATAGGCATGGGCAAGGACTTCATGTCTAAAACACCAAAAGCAACGGCAGCAAAAGCCAAAATTGACAAATGGGATCTCATTAAACTAAAGAGCTTCTGCACAGCAAAAGAAACTACCATCAGAGTGAACAGGCAACCTACAGAATGGGAGAAAATTTTTGCAATCTACTCGTCTGACAAAGGGCTAATATCCAGAACCTACAAAGAACTCAAACAAATATACAAGAAAAAAACATTTATTTTCAAGAAATTCTCTTGACAAAATATAAAAGTTGAATGATTTAGGGTAACAGTCATCAAAAGTAACCACTTAACACAGTGGAAATAATGATGAATAACAAAAAAGATCAAGATTTTAATCCTAGATTTGCCATTGTTAACTCATGACCTAACAAAAAGATTACATTTTCATTTAAAAAACCAAACACACAAAAAATAACAACAACAAAAAGAATCCATGAGTATAGTTATAATTTCCATGAAAGTCTCACTGGATTTTCATGAGGTGCTGGATTCATTATCTGTAAATGATGTGTGGACTTATATACACTCTCTCTATATATTTATACTTTATAGATAATGGATTATATATCTAAATTGATTTCTAACACTTAAGACTGATAGAACAGAAATGGAAATATCATTCACAAAAATGATGGTTGAGAGTTATTGAACTGAGATATAAAGTATTAAGGACTTTGTATCTGATAACTTACTATTGCTCAGAACAACCACAAGAGGCAGATTCTGTATGATTCTCATTAACAGACAAGGAAACTGATGTTAACAGGATTTCCCCCCTACTCTCTCTTCTGTATGCAGAATTTTACATTTGGGTGTGGCTGACATATTTTCAGTCATTCACGTATTAACACCCAGGCTTCATACAAAATAATCTCTAGCTAAATGGAGCTACTGTTTCAGGTAACAAGATACTAAGTTTTACTTGTGGGTTTTATTTCAGGAGATATATATATATATATATCTTTCTACTGATCTAGCTCCACACTATTTCAATAATCAACTGAGCTTACCATACTTGAGAAAACAAATAATGGTTCAGTGAATATACATGCATAGATGTATTAGTTAAGTGATTTTCAATTTCTTTCAAGCTAAAAGTTTATTCAAATACGTAACGGACTATTGCGACATCTGCAAATGATTTTCCATAATTTAGGCAACAAGAAGTAAAATTTTTTTCGAGTCCAGTTTGATTGACTAATTTACATCATCAAATACATTTTTCCTTGTTGAAAAATGTACAAATTGTTTACAGTGAAAATGAGATTCCAATAGCTTTAGTTAATGCATTATTATATTTGTACTACATCAAAATTCTGAATTAAAAATGTTCCTCTGTGTTTATTTTAAGGTCTCTGATTTTGTGCTAGTTAAATAAAAGCCAGATATTTAGAAATTTTGAAATTAATATATCATGCTCTTTAATATCTATGTGTTGAGTAGTGGAAGGATAGGTGAAGTCACCCCTTAAGGCTTTTTCAATGGATTACTTTATTTAAATAAGTAAACTCTTCAATTTTTACCTGGATGTCTTCGTTCCAAGGAGACAACACTTAAAGTGAGCATGTAAGACTGGATAAGTAAAATTCAATATGTTATATCTGAACAAAGTTTTAAATCTCTACACAGTCTAGTAAAAAATATATTCAAGATTATAGCAATACCAACTTTCTAGGAATCTTACAAAAAATGTTCAATCAACTAACCTATGTGTATACAGTAACAACTGTAATGGGCCCAAATCATGCTAAATACCATGAGGACTATAAAAAATGTAAACGTTTCTGCCCTTTTGAGTTTATAACAGAATGGGGAAATATTATTTATGAACCTGAAATTATTTCAGAGCTATACTAAAGTATATACAATTAGTGTTAGCCCTGAAGGCATTGACCATAAATGGAATATAAAGGCAAGAATCTGGGCTGCAATAACTGCTTGGATGCATGTAAAATATATGTCACCTAATATGACAGAGTCTTTAACAGAAATATACTATAGGCTCTAATAGTTTCCAATCTGAATTTATGCATTAAGTAAACATTTTTTAAAAAATCGATTATGTAGTAGGCTCTATATAATGTACTGTGGAGAATATAAAGGTAATTGGGCTCATAAGCTGTATAGTAAATGAAAAATGATACAGCAGTAAGTATCACACAAGCCATAATGTGTGAATTGCAATAAAAGGCTTATAGGATTCAGGGAAGGGAGAAATCTACTTCAAATTGAAGTAGAAAAAGGAAAGTTCCAAGGGCATTTAGATGAAAAGTAGAAGTGATGGCAAAGATGTTTCTGAAAGCAATCAGGAAAGGATATACTAAACAGGAAGTAAGAGCCTGGGTATAGAGGGAGGAAATTAAGCTTATTTAGGGAAAATGAAAAAGGTGTAATTAGAATGCCTTGTTATGAGGTAACCCAGGAGCACAGAATTTTGTTCTTTGCTAGACAATTCTCAATCTCCACAAAGTCACCAGAAGAAATGTATGCTCAGAGGCAACGACCAAAGAATAATCTTCACTTCTCTGAGGCTGTGGCTTCAAACACTTATATAATGCCTTTGTGAGCTAGGCTGACCTAGATAGAGAACACCTCCTCATAGGCTAAACGCAGCCTCCAACCTAGAGCCAAAGTATGCAAAATGCTGTCTTCTCACCCTTTGCTAGAAGTTGGCTTCTAGCCAAGATTATTGGCTCAGGACAGGCTTATTCAATTCCAAGATTCATTCCTAGAATAGAGGTAGTGGGTATCCTTTACCCTAACCAATTCATTCATTCAACGAATATTTATTAAACATTTACTATTCAGTCAACACTCTTAAAATGCCTTGAGATACTTAAGTGAGCAAAACAAAGATTCCCAAAATATAGTGTAGTTTAAAATTTGTACTCACAACATAGCCATGCACACATTGTTTCATTATCTCTCTATAACTGAATTCATCCATGAACTCTTCATGCCTTAACCTTTGTGACCCAAGCTATTTAGTCAATATCCCAGCTTCACTGGAACTACTTGGAGAGATTACCCTGAAGTTGGAGATAAACAGTAGGCACTGCCTGATTTCAGCCTGGAAAAACAAAACTACACGGCAGAGATGGGCCAACCAGCTGTCTCATCGGGAAAGGGAAGATAAGGGGAGGAAAATATAAAGTTGAATATTTTCATGTACCACAAGTTCTACTTGATTCGACCTACCAGGTTACACCTTAATTCCAGGTAGTATTTAGATTGAACATAGACTTACATAAAATCAAGGCTTCTGGGTTGAAGCCGTCCTCTAGCTCTTGCTAGTCTCCACTGAGGTGTCTAACCACACTGACTCTCGAATTGTTGATTCCCACCCCTGCTGCATCAGCTGCCTAAATAATTAATAAAATTCTCCCTCAGTATTGGAAGGGTGCATTAACCACTTCAGGGTCATCTTTGCAGCCTCCCTATATTCCGTCAGTAATCTAAGAATAAGCAGAGAAAGCCCAATCAATGGAAGCCACCTTGGCTGTTGAAGCTGATGTGATTCCCAAGATATGGTGTGACTCCCATTCAGGGACTGAGCTGTATGGTCTGCTCTGCAGCTCTTCACCACAGCATCTTTATTATCCTTGTTTCAGCTTCCATTTATGTCCTTCATTAGGACAATTGAGATATTTGGGTCTTTTTCACACCTCATTGTAACTGAGGGAAGTGAAGATAATCTCTCTCTGTCTCTTTTCCTCTCTCTCTCTCCTTCTCTCTCTCTCTCTGTCTTTCATGAATATTCTTTGAGGCTACATCCAAATAGGTCATAACATGTTTCACTAGAAAAAAAAACCTGTGAATCTTGAAGTGCAAAGATTAAAACTGTTCAGTACGTACTATGGTCCTGGGTGCGGTGCCTCATGCCTCTAGTCCCAGCACTTTGGAAGGCTAAGGTGGGAGGATTACTTGAGCCCAGGAGTTTAAGACCAGTCTAGGTAACATGGTGAAATCCCATCTCTATTAAAGATACAAAAATTAGCTGGGTGTGGTGGCACGTGCCTGTAATCCCAGCTACTCGGGAAGCTGAGACACAAGAATCATTTGAATTTAGGAGGTGGAGTTTGCAATAAGCCAAGATCATGACACTACACTCCAGCCCGGGTGAGACAGCAAGACTCTGTCTTAAAAAAAAAAAAAAAGATACATATCTATCTATCTATATATAGATAGATAGATATATCTATATCTATATCTATCTATCTATCTATATATATATCATGTATTGGACAAAGGTAGATCATAAACAAAGTGATTTGGAATAAGCAAATATTTATTAAGTGTCTTTTCCATGAGAGGCAATATATTAGGCATCAGACAAACTAAAGTGCTGACAAAGAAAGGAGGGCATAGCTGAGAAGGCTATAGCTGAAGCAGGACTAGCAGGATCTGGGTAGCTACTGGAGATGGAGGTGAAAAGAATTAGATGACTCAGAGGTTCTCATATTAGTAACTGGGAAAAGGATCATGCCATTGGCATAAACATAAAACCAGGAGGACAAGAAGGTTTGAATTCTGTTCTGAAAGTGAAGAGTAGAAGATGTCAGAAGGGCAGCCAGCAGGCCTTGGAAATCAGGCTCTGAGCTTGGGAGTGAGGTCAAGACTAGCAATTTACACTTGGCACTTATACCCAGAGCAGTGTCATTTGAAGCTATGGGAGCAGATGTGATCACCAAGGGAAGAGAGAATTGAAAGATAAGGCCGAAGTGAGAACATGTGGGAGCCCCTATACTAAAGGGGACAAGAGGAATAACAAAAAGTGAAAAAGAAAAAATATAAACATCCTATCAGAAACATTTTTGTGGGAGATATCTTAGCATACCCCTTCAGAACTCTTTCCCTCAGATTTACACAAACCAAATTGGATTCAATAGGCCAATTTTAACAGACATGTTAAACACATGATATATATCAATGAAACATTCTGTAATTATTAAATAATAAAATATGTTTATGTAAATCTAACACATATCTTTATGACAAAAAAAGGTGCTTTCCCCAGTGGTTTTCTTAGATCATTGATTCCCTTTCACTGTTTCTTGGAATATGATGCCAGCTTATTTCATCATCACCACTGGAAAACTTGGAAAAGTAGGAAAAAAAGAAAAAAATCTATCTTACTATTTAATAGTTTGTGATATAATATATTAATAATTGAATGATAATTTACTATTACTCCAAGTAATCCTAGAATCTGATAGGAAATCAGGGAAGTAAAATAACTCAAATATGGTTTAGTTAAAGACACGTGAAGTAACTTTTCCCCTTTCCTGCTTATATTTGTGCCAAATAAGTAAAACTAATATAATTGGAGAAGAATAGGAGGTGATGCTGCATTTATTAATAGAATGGTCACCAGCATGACTCCTCCAATGACTGAAATAATAAAATACATCACAAAAAATGAAAAGGAATACAAATTCTAACAAGTTTGGTATAAATTTTGCATTAAGAGCCTCAGAGGTCAAGGATGAGGGCTTCAGACAAGACTTTTCATTTTTTAAATATAAAAAGTCTTATAAATCTTCAAAAATCATATTCTTTAGATTTGAAGTTAGAAGTCAGATAACCATAGGATTCAGCAGCATATGGAGATAGAGGAAGGAGAGAAAGATTCTCTGGACTTGTCTCTTATGAGGAGAGGCACTACAATAAAGGGAATAACTAGGGATTTTAACTTAATGAGGTGATACGATTGAGAAATATTTTTTCTTTCTTTTTTTAATATTACAATTTTCAAAGTGTTTGTTGATTTAATGTCTGACAAGGGATGGAACAAATGTAATAATGAGAGTGATATCCATGGAGAGTTACAGGCCCTCCTCTCTCCCAGCCTCCCTGAGGTTAGGTTTGAGTCACATGACTAGTTCTAGCCAATGGACTGTAAGTGCAAATGATGTGTATCAATTCAAGAGTGGATTTTCCAAGATCTCTTTGCTACACAAGGGCAAATTTGAAGTCTCATGTTGCTATGGTTGAATCACAAAGTGGAGAGTCCCTGGATTCCCAAGCTACCAGACATACTACCTATCTCTTGCTGTATAACAAATTACTCCCAAACATATTTATCATCTTACAAATTTTGTGGGTTAAGAACCAAAGCACAATTTACCTAGGTGCCTGTGGCTCAAATTCTCACATAAGGTTACTGCAAAGCTGTTTTCTGGGACTCTATTCTCCTCTGAAGCCTCAGCTGTGGTGAGGGAGTACCTACCTCCAAGCTCACTTAGGTTTGCTGGCAGGCCTTGGTCCCTTGCCACCTGTACCTCTCTACAGGTTTCCCTTATAACACAGCAGGTGACTTTCCTTGAGTGAGTGATTCAGGAGAAAGTGTGAAAGTTTTGTCAAATGAAAACCACAGTCATTTTATAACCTACTATTGGAAGTGACAACCTATTATTTCTGAGTGTTTAATTATTAGCAGTGAGTCAATAAGTCCAGTCCATAACCAAGAATACAAGATGGCTCAAGGAGATATAGAGGGGATGAATACAAGGAGGCAGGGATCAGTGAGGGGCCATCCTTAAGGTTACCCCACCACCCCAAATGAAGGAGAATACCCACTAACAGGCAACTTTGCAGGAGTACAAATAAAATCTTTTGTTTTATGCTATAGAGATTTTTGAGGTTGTTCTTTCAGTATAGCCTCATCTCTCATGACTAATAAAAGCTCTAGTAGGAGACAGAATGGAATTGAACCATAAAAAGCAAACCATAAAAGTAGATGAAGATGATAGGGCATAATAAAACATCAAAAATGTATTCAAATAGTATGCTCCTAAGAGACTTCAAAAAACAATTTGGTATAGTACTTTAGACATGACTATGTGTACCTTTCATTTTTAAGGCTATTCTTACATGATTTCAAATACCATTAGTACTCCTAAATGATGTCAGTGTGATAGAATCTTTTTTTGTGGTGATTATCTAAGGCTGCCTGTATGCATGACTGTTAAAACACGCCTAGAGACTTTACAAACAGATGGTTCTTTGGATCTTCCCACAGACTGTCAGCATGAAAGTGCAACTAACAGCTTTCTGTGATCTTCTATACCTCTACTTCCTCCTTTTAGTTACCAAAATTGATTTTAATTTTTTTCTCACACCTCAAGTTTAGATAATCTAAAGTAGGTCACTCTGTAGCATCTAAAACACTCCCAGTAGCTCTGTTCAGAGTGTGAAGTCAGACACTTTTAAAGCATTCAAAGTGAAAGCCAGCACTGGGAAGAAAAACATAAAATGTGTTCAAGTGGTTCTCAAATGAAACAAGATACAATCTAGTTCCTTTAATACAGTAAAATATGATAATAAATTTGAATGTTATTTCCGTAAAGCTTGGGATCGACATTGGGTCTTGTCATGAAAAAAGTCTTAGCATTGTCCTCTTGTTGGTTAGCTCCTTTCATGCTCCTTTTGTATTTGCAGCTGCTGGGACATGAGCTCAGTCTCCAAAAAACCTACCAAAGAGGTATATTGGGTTGAATGGTGTCTCCCCAGAATTTACTAGAACTTGTGTGAATTTTCCCTTTATGGAAATAGACTCTTTGTAGATGTGACCAAGTAAACATGAGGGAATGCTGGATTAGGGTGGGCCCTAAATACAATATGAATGATGTCCTTACAACAATACAAAAATGCTGACGCAGAGACACAGATACAGAGGGAAGGAGCCAGAGACTGCAGTGATATATCTATAATCCAAAAACTGCCAAGGATTGCCATCAACTACCAAAAGGTAGGAGAGAGACATGGGGCAGGTTCTCCCTCAGAGCCTCAAAAGGGAACCAACACTGATAACACCCTAACTGGAGATTTCTAGACTCCAGGACTGAGAGAATACATTTCTATTGTTTTAAGCCACCCAGTTTATGGTAACTTGTTTCAGCAACCCTAGAAAACTGATACAAGACGAGAGGAAGAGACTCGGCTTGGGCAACTGCGGCCACCCTGCCTCACCCTAGTACTAAACTCAGTCCCAGCCTCTGCTCTGGCTCTAGCCCAGCCTCAGATCCAGCCCCAGCCTACGCTTCATTTCTAGCTCTTCCTCCAGCTCCATCTCTATTTCCAGCTCCACCCCAGCCTCAGCCCCAGTCCCAAGGGCCAGCTTTATATCTCATGCTCCTCCCTGATTCAGATGGTTGGCAGGAACAGCAGTGAGAGAAAAGCTCCAGGCCCAGCCCCTCATCTCTTAAGTTCCCTGGAGCTTTAAAAGCAAGTTAGTTGTTCTCTGGAAAGTCCAATCAGTTAAAGAGCTTCAAAACCACACTACATAAACAAATTCCTTATTTTCAAAAGATCTATAACATCTTTCCTTACTTCCTTTTCCTATTTCTTGTCTTTACTTTTGCTATCGTTCCTTCTTTCCCTTCAGAAAAATTCTTCTTCATTGCATCTTTTATATTAAGGTTAAAGTCAAGAGATTATGACTCTTAGAAGAAATCATAGAAGTAAATTTTCATGTCTGTGGGTTCAGAAATAGTTTCTTAAATATGACACCAAAAATACAAGTGAAAAACAGAAAAAGTAGATATTTTGGGCTTCATCAAAATGAAAAACTTTTTTGCTGCAAACCATACCATCAAGAAAGTGAAGAAACAATCCATAGAATGGGAAAAAATATTTGCAAGTCACATATCTGATAAGGAACTTGTATTCAGAACATACAAAGAACATTTACCCTCCCCTCCCCCAGTAATAAAAAAGACAACTTTTACTTAAGTCAAGTGAAAATGAACAAAATATTTGAATACACAATTTTCCAGAGAAGGTATACAAGTGACCAATGAGCTCATAAAAAGTTGCTCAATATCATTAGGATGGAAGTACAAATCAAAATCTCGGTAAGAGAACATTTCACACTCAATAGAATGACTGCAATAAAAAGGGTGGACAATAACAGTGTCGGCAAGGATATGCAGAAATCAGAGCCCTTGTATGTAGCAGTGGGAATGCAAAACAGTACAGGCATTTTGGAAAACAGTCTGACATTTCATTGAAATGTTAGCCATAGGGTTGTCACATGACCCCAAAATTCCTCTTACAAGTATATACCCAAGATAAATAAAAACTATGCCCATGTAAAACATACACATAAATATTCATATCAACATTATTAATGATAGTCAAAAAATGGAAACCATCCACATGTCTTGTCAGCTGAGGAATGGAAATATAACTGATGTGTATATACAGACAACTGAAAATTTGCAGTCGATAAAAAGAAATAAGAATCAAGTACTGTGCATGCTAAAACATGATCAGGCCCTAAAAATAATCATATGACGTGAAAGCCAGTCACAAAAGACTACAAACTGTATGATTCAATTTATGTGAAATGTCCAGAAAAGCTAAATCTATATATATATTAAAAAAAAGACAGTATATTAGTGGTTGCCTAAGGGCTAGAGAAGGGGTCTGGGTAATGGAGAGGGATTGTTGATGGATGCAGGAGCTTCTATCTGGAATGATAAAAGTGTTCTAAAATTGATCTGTAGTTATACCACTCTCTTTTGGGGGAATGATAAAAGTATTCTAAAGTTGGGTGATGGTCACACAACTCTGAAAATACTAAACACCGCTGAATGTTTTAAAAAATCATGAGCTATAGTTAAAGATTGTTATTATTTAAAGTTAAATACCACAAAGCAAAATGAATTGTGAATAATATTCAAATGAAAAGTTTTGTGTAGTTCGTATTTTAAATATTACATTAAAAAGAAATTATCTAAAGGGCCTGAAAGTAAGCACTCTTTTAGAATCAGTGGTGAAAACAACTTATTTTAATAAATATATTTAATGTGACAAAAATGACTAGCATTTTCCAGTAAAATTGATTTTCATAAAAATTATTTTGTTTAGTTTAAATTTTGGAATCAAGAATTTAAACTTTTCTTTGCACTTGTCTTTTGGATGTGACCTAACTACTAGCTTGTAGTCAACTGGCTTCTACACATCAGCCTTCTCAGATTCATAGACACCTACATGTGAGAGTTTTTGTGTTGGCTTTCCTTTTCCTGCCTTTCTGACTTTATTTTTGCCTCAAGATAATGAATGTGGAATGCCATACTTTTGCAGCAGCTCTGTAGTTTTATGCTTATAATGGGAATCTGGAAACCAGAGAGTCTTCTGCCATATTTCCACATTTAAAAAAAACAAATTGTGATGCAATGTAATTTTATTTCAGTATATCAGTTAGTTTAATTTATCTAAATTCAAGCATATTTGCATTCTTGAAGTTTTTAATCGGTCCCTGCAACTTTAAAACTATTTTTGGCTAATGTTAGGTGAATTTTCTTGGTAAGAGTAAGTATTAATTGAGAGAAATTATTCTTTTTAAAAGTCAAAGACAATCCCATTGCCTTGTGTGATTTTAAGCACAGGCACAATTTAATGACAGCCACAGAGAAAGCAGCACTTGCCATGCCCTTGTGGCTAAATGCCATCTATACAACATGTTAGAGTTACCGTCTCGTGGGAGAGGGAGGCTGAGCTTAGTCACACGCACCACAGAGAGAAATGGGAAAACCAAAGGAGTCTTTACGAGACATAAAAAAAGAGGCTAATGGTACCAAACATTATGATGTCTCAAATTCCATAAAAAACATACAAGCAAATTATTTTTCTTTCCCAAAGAATATGTGAAAGTCTTCCTGTTCAGTTCTTCTGCAGTACTATTGTGGAATTTTTCTTTGAGGTTAAAGTGCCTAAATTTTCCAGCAAGAGAATCCCTTTGAAGTCAATCTGAAACAGTGTCAAAATATATGGGATATAACCCAAAACATTTAAAATACTCTCCTTAAAAACTGTAGAAAATCCCTCTTTAAAATAATGGGTCGGAAGGCTGTAAGATGCTCGCATTGAAAATGTTAGTGTTGTTTGGTTGTTTTGTTTGGGTTTAGAGGCGAGGGAGGGAATTACACTCTGAATCGCATTCCTTCTTTACTAGGACCACAGTCATGATTACATTTAGCTCCAGTTTAGACATAAGCAATTTCAGATTTATGCTGTGTATGTTCTTGTTATAAAGCTTTTTCATTCCAAACACAGACAATTTCAGGACGTGTTTAAGTTTTTACCCACATAAATAGATTCCATATTTGATTTACACATTATTTGATGCACTATAACTCCAAATATTCTAGAAAATTAAAAGAGAATGAAAGTAATTAGTAGCTGCTAAAATTGACCTACACAGGGTCTGCCAATATGTAAACAGTAGTCTGAGTTGGGTGAAAGGAATCAATTGGGAATTTTTAATGCACATGCACTAAATCTTTAAATGTACATAGCATTAAAGGTTTACTTTTGTGGAAGTGTTTGAAGAAATCACATTTTTACTTATTCCTATAAAATATCCTGTTAATGATTTGGTTCAGAATCATTCTGTAAAATCTGTTTGCTGATTTGATCATAATTAAGGGGAAATACAGAAGACTCAAGAAGAACTATATAATATGTTATTACCACAGGCCATTTCCAAGTTCTTTTGAGTATTTCCATCTCTATATGCTACTTGCATCTGAAATTCAAAATATCCCAAAATTAACTTGCTATACTTTATGTACTTCTCATTTCCAATCCCTAATCTTTCCATTCTAGTCTTTATCTCTATTAATGCTACAAGTTGTTCCAAAGCATCAAGTCCAGAAACTTTGAGTCATTAGTACTTCTCACTCACTCACTTTACTTTTCCACCACTCACCAAGTTCTATATATTCTACTTCTGTGTATGTTTCATATTCATATCCATCTATACATTTCCACTGCCACAATTATGTATTGCTTAGACTATTTCCAATTTCTTCAGCCATCTCACTTACATCTGTTTTCTTTCCAAATATAAGTCAAAAGGGTCCTGCTTTAAAAAAATCAAACAAATTATTTAAGAATGCCTTCACCATCTGGACTCACTGTATCATTCTAGCCTCATATTTCTTGAAATCCCATAACAGTCTCTACTGTTGCATGCTTATCCAAAAATTAAGTCTACATTGAGCCTACCTTGATCTTTCATGTTTCTGTGTATTTGCCATGATATTCTGAGCCCATCAATAGTTCTCCTTACTTATCAAAAGGCTATCATATTTGGACACCCATATTGGATAAGATTCTTTAGTTTCAAGTAAGAGAATATTAATTAAATATGCCTTTACAAATAAAGACATCTATTATCTCACACATCAAGAAAACTGGAAGAGGACTAAATCCAGGGTTGGTTAATTCAGTAGCTCAAAATGTTGAAAGTTACAATAGCTTCCTTGAATCCTTCTAAGTTTTCCTGCATAGTAAGAAAGTAGTTAAAGTTCTCACCATCACATCCTAATGTGACCATACATAAAGGCAGAAAGTGTCACATTTGCAGGTTTATGTGCCTTCTCAGGGTTCTCCTTGTTGCTCACTGACCATGGTTATATCACATGCTCTGCCTACAGAAAAGGAATTATACCATGATTGGCTTTAACCAACAGAAGCATTATTTTCCCCAGGAGAGCAATAATTGTTAGTGGGGGATGAAAAATTATTACTCTTTTATGTATAAAGAGTAGGTAGATACACATACAGTACATAAATAGATGTATATTATGTCTGTGATATTAGGACTTCACATAGGAAGGTAATTAGGAAAAAAAAAGTCTAGAAAAGCTCTTGAAGGGAAAGATAAAAAAAAAAAGATAAAAAAGAAGGGTTAATAAACACCCAGATGAATTAATTTGCATTCATTCCTTGGCAAATGATAATGTTCATTAAGTATTGTGAACTTAACACTGAAAACAATCAGCATCTGATTAGTAAACAATGACCATTGGTAATTTCTACCACAGCACCCAACTGAAATAATAAATCTTAATAAGTCATTCCTTCTCTCCTCCAGTTATATTTATTATCCATCCTCCATGGGTGGAATTAATTGCATCCATGCTGCTCTGTCATAGCTTTGATTTGTAAACACCACTGTTGTGTTTACTTTATGTTGTTCTCTATTACAGTTAGTTGTCCACAGGTACACTTCCATCCCTACCTCAACTGGATAATAAGCTACTTCTGATAAGGCAGAGTGTCTTCAGCATTTTTTTAATTATTTAAGTTTTTATTATTATACTTTAAGTTCCAGGGTACATGTGCACAACATGCAGGTTTGTTATATATGTATACATGTGCTATGTTGGCGTACTGCATCCATTACCTCATCATTTACATTAGGTATTCCTCCTAATGCTATCCCTCCCCCTACCCCCACCCCACGACAGGTTCCAGTATGTAATGTTCCCCACCCCTGTATCCAAGTGTTCTCACTGTTCAATTCCCACCTATGAGTGAGAACATGCAGTGTTTGGTTTTCTGTCCTTGTGATAGTTTGCTCAGAATGAGAACATGCAGTGTTTGATTTTCTGTCCTTGTGATAGTTTGCTCAGAATGATGGTTTCCAGCTTCATCCATGTCCCTACAAAGGACGTGAACTCATCCTTTTTATGGCTGCATAGTATTCCACGGTGTATATGT
>NW_012123043.1:1750849-1751790 GCF_000951035.1 Colobus angolensis palliatus
CAGCTTAAGGAGATTTTGGGCTGAGATGATGGGGTTTTCTAAATATACAGTCATGTCATCTGCAAACAGGGACAATTTGACTTCCTCATTTCCTAATTGAATACCCTTTATTTTTTTCTCCTGCCTCATTGTGCTGGCCAGAATTTCCAACACAATGTTGCATAGGAGTGGTGAGAGAGGGCATCCATGTCTTGTGCCAGTTTTCAAAGGGAATGCTTCCAGTTTTTGCCCACTCAGTATGGTATTGGCTGTGGGTTTGTCATAAATAGCTCTTACTATTTTGAGATACATCCCATCAGTGCTTAGTTTATTGAGAGTTTTTAGCATGAAGGGCTGTTGAATTTTGTTGAAGGCCTTTTCTGCATCTATTGAGATAATCATGTGGTTTTTGTCTTTGGTTCTGTCTGTATGATGGATTACATTTATTGATTTGGGTATGTTGAACTGAACCAGACTTGCACCCCAGGGATGAAGCCCACTTGATCATGGTGGATAAGCTTTTTGATGTGCTGCTGGATTCAGTTTGCCAGTATTTTATTGAGGACTTTTGCATAGTATTCTCTGATGGTAGTTTGTATTTCCACAGGATCGGTGGTGATACCCCTTTTATCATTTTTTATTGCATCTATTTGATTCTTCTCTCATTTTTTATTATCTATCAATTTTGTTGATCTTTACAGAAAACCAGCTCCTGGATTAATTTATTTTTGAAGGGTTTTTAGTGTCTCTTATCTTTTATCTTAGTTATTTCTCGCCTTCTGCTAGCTTTTGAATGTGCTTGCTCTTGCTTCTCTAGCAAGAGATTTTAATTGTGATGTTAGCATGTCAATTTTAGATCTTTCCTGCATTCTCTTGTGGGCATTTAGTGCTATAAATTTCCCTCTACACACTGCTTTAAATGTGTCCCAGAGATTCTGGTATGTTGTGTCTTTGTTCTCATT
>NW_012123043.1:1751840-1760828 GCF_000951035.1 Colobus angolensis palliatus
TTCAAAGAACATCTTTATTTCTGCCTTCATTTCGTTATGTACCCAGTAGTCATTCAGGAGAAGGTTGTTCAGTGTCCATGTAGTTGTGCAGTTTTTAGTGAGTTTCTTAATCCTGAGTTCTAATTTGATTGCACTATGATCTCAGAGACAGTTTGTTATCATTTCTGTTCTTTTATATTTGCTGAGAAGTGCTTTACTTCCAACTATGTGGTCAATTTTGGAATAAGTGCGATGTGGTGCTGAGAAGTATGTACATTCTGTTGATTTGGGGTGGAGAGTTCTGCAGATGTCTATTAGGTCAGCTTGGTGCAGCTTGGTGCAGAGCTGGATTCAAGTCCTGGATATCCTTGTTAACTTTGTGTCTCATTGATCTGTCTAACGTGGACAGTGGGGTGTTAAAGTCTCCCATTATTATTGTGTGGGAGTCTAAGTCTCTTAGTAGGTTTCTAAGGACTTGCTTTATGAATCTGGGTGCTTCTGTATTGGGTGCATATATATTTAGGATAGTTAGCTCTTCTTGTTGAATTGATCCCTTTACCATTATGTAATGATCTTCTTTGTCTCATTTGATCTTTGTTGGTTTAGAGTCTGTTTTATCAGAGACCAGGATTGCAACCCCTGTTTTTTTTTTGTTTTTTTGTTTTTTTTTTCCATTTGCTTGGTAGATCTTCCTCCATCCCTTTATTTTGAGCCTGTGTGTGTCTCTGCACATCAGATGGGTCTCCTGAATACAGCACACTGATGGGGCTTGACTCTTTATCCAGTTGGCCAGTTTGTGTCTTTTAATTGGGGCATTTAGCCCATTTACATTTAAGGTTAATATTGTTATGTGTGAATTTGATCCTGTCATCATGATGTTAGCTGGTTATTTTGCTCATTAGTTGATGCAGTTTCTTCCTAGTATCAATGGACTTTACAATTTGGCATGTTTTTGCAGGGGCTGGTACCAGTTGTTCCTTTCCATGTTTAGTGCTTCCTTCAGGAGCTCTTATAAGGCAGGCCTGGTGGTGACAAAATCTCTCAGCATTTGCTTCTCTGTAAAGGATTTTATTTCTTCTTCACTTATGAAGTTTAATTTGGTTGGATATGAAATTCTGGGTTGAAAATTCTTTTCTTTAAGAATGTTGAATATTGGCCCCCACTCTCTTCTGGCTTGTAGAGTTTCTGCTGAGAGATCCACTGTTAGTCTGATGGGCTTCCCTTTGTGGGTAACCCGACCTTTCTCTCTGGCTGCCCTTAACATTTTTTCCTTCATTTCAACCTTGGTGAATCTGATAATTATGTGCCTTGGGGTTGCTCTTCTTGACGAGTATCTATATGGCATTCTCTGTATTTCCTGAATTTGAATGTTGGCCTGCCTTGCTAGGTTGGGAAAGTTCTCCTGGGTAATATCTTGAAGAGTGTTTTCCAACTTGGTTCCATTCTCCCCATCACTTTCAGGTACACCAATCAGACGCAGATTTGGTCTTTTCACATAGTCCCATATTTCTTGGAGGCTTTGTTTGTTTCTTTTTACTCTTTTTTCTCTAAACTTCTCTTCTCACTTCATTAATTTGATCTTCAATTACTGATACCCTTTCTTCCACTTGATCAAATCAGCTACTGAAGCTTGTGCATGCATCACTTAGTTCTCATGCCATGGTTTTCAGGTCCATCAGGTCATTTAAGGTCTTCTCTACACTGTTTATTCTAGTTAGCCATTCGTCTAATCTTTTTTCAAGGTTTTTAGCTTCTTTGTGATGGGTTCGGACATGCTGCTTTAGCTCGGAGAAGTTTGTTATTACCGACATTCTGAAGCCTACTTCTGTCAGCTTGTCACAGTCATTCTCCGTCCAGCTTTGTTCTATTGCTGGCGAGGAGCTGCGATCCTTTGGAGGAGAAGAGGCACTCTGATTTTAGAATTTTCAGCTTTTCTGCTCTGGTTTCTCCCCTTCTTTGTGGTTTTATCTACCTTTGGTCTTTGATGATGGTGACCTACAGATGTGGTTTTGGTGTGGGTGTCCTTGTTGTTGGTGTTGATGCTATTCCTTTCTGTTTGTTAGTTTTCCTTCTAACAGTCAGGATCCTCAGCTGCAGGCCTCTTGGAGTTTGCTGGAGGTCCACTCCAGACCCCATTTGCCTGGATATCACCAGTGGAGGCTGCAGAATAGCAAATATTGCAGAACAGCAAATGTTGCTGCCTGATCCTTCCTCTAGAAGCTTTGTCTCAGAGGGGCACCCGGCTATATGAGGTGTCAGTTGGCCCCTACTTGGAGGTGTCTCCCAGTTAGGCTATTTTGGGGTCAGGGATCCACTTGAGGAGGCAGTCTGTCCGTTATCAGATCTCAAACTCCATTCTGGGAGAATCACTGCTCTCTTCAAAGCTGTCAAACAGGGATGTTTAAGTCTGCATAAGTTTCTGCTGCTTTTTGTTCAGCTATGCCCTGTCCCCAGAGATGGAGTCTACAGAGGCAGGCAGGCTTCACTGAGCTGCAGTGGGCTCCACCCAGGTCAAGCTTCCCCACTGCTTTGTTTACCTAGTCAAGCCTCAGCAATGGCGGACGCCCCTCCCCCAGCCTTGCTGCAGCCTTGCAGTTCGATCACAGACTGCTGTGCTAGCAGTGAGCAAGACTCCATGGGCGCGGGACCGGGACCCACAGAGCCAGGAGCAGGATATAATCTCCTGGTGTGCTGTTTGCTAAGACTGTTGGAAAAGTGAGGTATTAGGGCGGGAGTGTTCCGAGTTTTCAGGTACTGTCTGTCATGGCTTCCCTTGGCTAGGAAAGGGAATTCCCCAACCCCTTGTGCTTCCTGGGTGAGGCGATGCCCCGCTCTGTTTCAGCTCACACTCTGTGGGCTGCACCCACTGTCCAACAAGTCCCAGTGAGATGAACCTGGTACCTCAGTTGAAAATGCAGAAATCACTCATCTTCTGTGTTGCTCATGTTGAGAGCTGTAGACTGGAGCTCTTCCTATTTGGCCATCTTGGAACAATTCCATCTTCAGCATTTTTTTAGATCTCCCAAAGATCGCTAAAGTAAGAGGCACTCAAAGTTTATGGAATTGTATTAACACACACACACACACATACACACACACATTCATTGTTATAGATGTAATGTTTGTGTCATCCCTGAGTTGAAAATTGAAATATTAAAGCCCTAATCCCCTGCGTGACAATATTTGGAGACAGGGCCTTCCTTTGAGAGGTAATTGGGTTAGATTAAGTCCTGAGGGTATAGCCCTCATGATAGAATTGGTGACTTTATAAGAACAGATTCATTCTCTCTCTCTCTCTCTGTCTCCCCAACCTCTCTCTATTGCTCCATCTCTTCTTCTTTTATTCCCTCTCTCGTCTTACCCTTTCCCCACTCAGCTCACACTCACTGAGGAAAGGTCATGTGAGGACATGGGATCTGGATGCCAGGAAGAGAGCTCTTGCCAAGAATCAAATTGGCCAGCACCTTGATTTGGGACATCCCAGCCTCCAGACCTGTGAAAAACAAATCTCTGTTATTTAAGCAACCCAGTCTATCGTATTTTGTTATGGTAGCCCAAGCATACAAAGATGTACACATATATATACACATATACTCATAAGATATATATAATTATATTCATTTATAAACATTTAATAATTTATATTATAATGCAATCATTTAAAATTGGCAGAGCAAGTATTAATACTTATTTTATGGTAAGTATTAGCCATATTTTTTCCACATGAGAAAACCTAAGCTCAGAGAAGTTAGATGGAAGACGTATCAATGGCAGGAGTAGGACTCAAATTCATACAAACTTCCATGTTTTCTAAAATATCACCATTTAATTACTGATGATATAGCACCCAAAAGCAGCAGATATCTGAACTATGTGTTATGAACTATAAACTAGATGTCATATATAAGAAAAGAAATGGTCTCATAAATAGCATTATTATATTTATGGAAGACCTAGCAAAATGTAAATACTCAATTATGTTTAATAACCTAATTTTCAATTTTAGAAAAAATCAATTTTTTGGTCAGGCACAGTGGCTCACGCCTGTAATCCCAGCACTTTGGGAGGCCAGGACAGGAGGATCACCAGGTCAGGAGATCGAGACCATCCTAGCTAACACAGTGAAACCCCGTCTCTACTAAAAATACAAAAACATTAGCCAGGCATGGTGGCGGGTGCCTGTAGTCCCAGCTACTTGGGAAGCTGAGGCAGAAGAATGGCGTGAACCTGGGAGGCAGAGCTTGCAGTGAGCCGAGATTGCGCCACTGCACTCCAGCCTGGGCAACAGAGCAAGACTCTGTCTCAAAATAAAAATTAAAAAAGAAAAAATCAAATTTTCTATGAGTCCCATTTTAACTCAAGTTTATCCTAGTTGGTTGTATTGGATCAGCAAAGACTCAGATGTCAGACAGTCATGAACTTCACTTAGAGCATCACCCTTGACTGTTGTGTGATCATAGACATGTTATGTAACTGTTATGTTGACCAGGAAGGACATATGGGGTACAATCATAAAAAAAAAAAATTATCAGCTTCTGTCCCATAAAACTTCTTCTGAGGGGCTAGAACCTTTCTTGCCTCTTTAAAGACATCGAGAACAAGTTCATGACTTTTCTTGTCACTTTTAGTTCAGTAACTATAAAACTCCATCTGATGTAATAGTGAAAATGTTTAACCTCATTTGAAGCAAGTCTTCTGTCTTTCCTCAGCTCTGGCTGGCTTTTAGCCTGGCTGCCTGTGGTGGAACAGGTGACATAGTAGTTTCCTCTTAGCCCTTCCTAATGTTTCTCCTCCTTGCCACTCACAAAGCTGCCACTAGCTTCTCCAGAGTTGGGGAGTTGAGAAGAGGAGAGAAGGTGAGAGACAGGCTGGTGCTGTTCAGGTGTTGGATGCTTTCTGAACATGGAAGAGACAGAAACTTCATGGAAAAACTGCCAGAATCACTCAGAACCTCTCACACACAGTATCCTTCAAGTGGGGAAATAGAACTCCTCTGGCTAATTGAGAATCCTATGGCCTCTAGGATTTCAGCAGTGAATGTATAGCATTGTTTGTCTCTCTAAACAGAAATAAGGGATAAAGACTTGAAGCAGCATTCTCTGAACTATTTTTGGAGAGGGGGGATTATTGTAACTTCCTCAGAATGGTAAAAATTTAATGGGGGCTTGGTTACACCTGCTGATTCTTTGGAAGCACAAAAACATTACTAATGAAAAAGAATTGACAGTGCTATAAGAAAAGAATCATGAATACTGGGGTACACAAATATATCAGTTTAAATTAAAACAAAGCTTCCTTTTAAGGCTTTTTCTGTACTTTAGCTTGTTAACAATGAATTGTGTTTACTTTATGCCTTCAAAGATCAACACCACATTTATTTGGATGGTTAAGATTTTACTATGCAAGGTTTACTATAAAATGACTCACAAGAAGAGTAACAACTGGGAAAGTTCAAAGGACATGCTGTTTTGTTGACATACCACTCCTGCATCTTGAGTTTAATGACTGCCTTAGCAGGGGATGATTGTAAGAAACAACAAAATTACAATGTCATTCTGAAATGATCATTGTGAAATGAGAATGGTTGTCAGTTAAAACAACTGTGAGAAACCAAAAGCACTTACAAAACTTTTATTGACATAACTGAAGGTGTCTCTCCTAGAAATTGAGTAGGATAAAGTAATGTACTTTAAAAAATATAACCTGAGACATGTTACTAAGAACTAGGCGCTAGAGTGAAGAGAGGGAGCAGGAGGAAGCCAAGCAGTAGTGAGCATTCTTTCTCTGAGGTTTGTGACATACACACAGGGTTCTGACCACTGGTATCTAAACTCCTTTCTTCATAAAACTGGGCTGTGATGTTCGTTCTGACGTTTCCCATACTCTCCCATTATTTGAAATGTCTAAAAGTAGAATAAAACAAAATACAGATGTTTGCATTGACAAAAAGTCAAATAGTTAAAAAGAGAAAGATAAGAAGCAAGGTAAAGTGAAGAAAATAAAACTCTTTGGTTTTGACTCTGAGTGTTCATTTCAACTGTCTGCAACCTACTCAGATATTCTTAGGCCCTCCCAGTTCGTGTTTCCACATCAATCATTGGTCTGTTTCAGTCCTTAACACAGTGCGTTGTTTTCATTTTGGTCTGCCTTCCTCACTGGACTATGACCTATCCAATGCGTGGCAGCATACAGATGTGTTAATAAAGTATTAAGCTTACTAATACTTTATAATGCCAAAATAAATTTATTCCTAAAAATATATAATAAATACATACAGTTTAAATGAAACAATTCATTAAAGTGAACTATAAACCTTTACATTGCCTGATTATAGACATTCAAAATATCTTATCATATATGATTAAAACTATTTGTTTCATGAAGTTTTTAGAATTTAATTATTAATTTGACAAAAATAACATTCTAGTACTATTGTTTTTATTCTACAGTTAAATCTTCAAATTTTCATGTGATTTTTATAATAGCCTTAAGAATTTAAAATAGCTATTTTTAAATCAACTTTCTCCTGCTATAATGACCTAAATCTTTCATAAATACTTTATAGTTAAATATATAACTCTTTAAAGTTACATATAGTTAACTGTGATGTACATTTGCTGATGTACATCACAGAGGTACTTATTTTCTAATAATAATAATTAAAGACAGAAAGTCACAAGACAAACATGGCAACCTAATATTTTAAAAAATGAGTTTGATTAAAAAATTAAATAAGCATCATAATGTAGATGAGATAAAACTTGAATTCATGTGCCATATCTGATAAGCATTCTCTTCTCAGAGCAAATGCTTTATTTTCTTATTTGCACAGCAAATTTACCAAACAAATCAACAGGCCAAGCAAAACTGTATACTATTACAAAGAAAATGATGACAAGATTTTTTGAAAGTTGGTAAGTGAGTGCAAAATAAGAAACAAAGCTACTTTTTTAGTTTAGTTATTTATAACAGTATTAGTAAAACCTCAAGAAGTTAGACACAAGGTCATTCAATTAGTATCTGAAGTCAAAATGCCTCATTCAATTGCAGAATTGCTTATTTTACAAGCCTACATGGAAACTGTCAACACTATATTTAGGGACTAATAAAATAAAAAGAAATAGACGACAATGTTGAGTTAATAGTACAACACATTCAAGTTTCTTGTTTACAGGTTTTATTTGGATTTGTTACACAAACTCAATATTCAACATATCCCCTAATGTTTTTTCTTTTCAAAATTATTGTTTAAAGAATATGTAATAATTTTTCCAAGCCTCAAATTCATTCATTAATTTATTCTCAGTGTGTTGTAGAAATAATACCATTTTCTGTATGGCATGATATGAAAAAAAAGTTGACTCGCTGGACAAGTGATTTTCAAGGGTAAGAATATAGCTAACTAATTACACCCTCATCACCTAAAAACCTCTGAAACATAGTTAATAGTCAATAAATGTTTGATAAATAAATGCATGTATAAACCAATAAATTAAAAAAATTCTTTTATAACTAACTAAAAATGTTTTCTAGATTATCAGATTTGTTTTGCTTTTTGTTTTGGTTTTTCCAGAATCCAGATAAGAAAGAAGATTATCAGCTTTGGATTGGGTTCTTTATTATAAACTTTTTATTGTGAAACTTTTCTAACATAAAGTAGAAAGAAAAGTCAAACACTCAAATACTCATCACCGACAGTAAACATTTGATTACAATTTACCAGATATTTTTATTGTGTGTGTATACATAATGCATTACTTAAAGCAAATTGTGTGATATTTTCACACCAAATATACTTGAGTGAGTCACAGCTGACTGAAATCAATGCTCTCAGCATCAAACTGGAGAGTTTCGTTTCCTTCACTTTTAGCATATGTCATCACTTTCTCTTTTTCTCTTTTTAATTATTTGATTTCTTTGT
Source organism: Colobus angolensis palliatus (assembly GCF_000951035.1). Lineage (NCBI taxonomy): Eukaryota > Metazoa > Chordata > Mammalia > Primates > Cercopithecidae > Colobus > Colobus angolensis. Next base: position 1,759,741 of record NW_012123043.1, read on the forward strand.
CAATATAAATATTTGCACATTCGTTATTTTATTCTAATTTTATACATTTCAAGTGACAGGGAAATATGATAAACTTAGACTGAGTTTTAGAATCTCATGTATGCAACTCCAAGAAATGAAGACATTGTCTTATATAAGGACATCGCCATTTTCAAATTTAACCAAGCTAATAGTAATTCCTAGTATTATTTAATATGTAACTCATATTGAAATACACCAGTTATCCCCAAACGTGAATTTTATGGGTAGTTATTCAAATCAGTCTCCGACGACTACAGATTGTATCTGCTTATGTTTCCTAAGTTCTTAGTAGGGTGAAATCCTAAGGGTATTCTCCCTCTATTAAAAAAATGACTTTTTGTTGTATATTTAATTCTAAAAATTCTGTTACTTTACTAGAGTCACTCATTAACATTTATGTTTATGCCATATGAGCCCTAAAAATCATGGTTACTTTAACAAATCATTTTAGCCATTTGTTTCCTATTCTTCCGTCACACAGGAAAAAACTTAAAAACTCACTGACATTTTTATAAAACTAATTCAAGGGACCTGGAAATCTATATTTTGCATTCAAGGGATTCTACTGTGCATCTAATGTACAATCAGGTTTAGAAAGTGCTGTTCTAGGACACACATAATGTCATATGAAAGTACAATACTTAGTAAAAATGAAAAGTACAAACTATAATGTAAGAAAAGCTTAATAAATACAGTTCTCCAAGTAGAGGAACTGAATTCAGCTTATAATAAAGAAAAAGAAGATTGTGAGATGCAAAATAAATAATACAATTACTGTTAAAGATCAAAATACGGTATATATCACTACACCAACGCTGTAGATTTACCTGGTGCTTTTATGACAACAAAATTTTATATTATTTGCAAATAAATGATATTCAACCTATAGAGCCTTACTCTTTGCCTACAGATGTAAAGTATTTTTGAAGGTGAGTAAAAGATGGAACAATTTCAATGGCTATAGAAACTCTAGCCATATTTCCTGGAATGGAGAAAAAGGAAAGTATAAGTTTTAAGAGTTTCTTTAAGTTAAAAGAGAAGGTTAGTGAGCCTCATGATCCATTGCA
>NW_012123043.1:1764180-1768263 GCF_000951035.1 Colobus angolensis palliatus
ATTCTTAGTAATCTGACATAACTCACCAAACACAGGAGACTTAAACTTCCTAGAAAAACAAGAAAAGGGCATTGTTCACCTGTATAAGAAAGTATGTATATTCATATTCAAATGATGTGGTAGGTTAAACAGATGTCACTGAATCACAGATTTTGGAGAATGTAAATCTATTTTGGTGGAAATGAGTTCAGAGTTTCAGAATAGATTCCTAGTTTTATTAGCATAATCATGCTCCAGGTTTCCATGCATGTATCTGAGATAAACCTTCATAATAGTTCTGTACTGTCACTGTAAACCACATCAGTGTGATCTAGCTCCAAATTAAGTACAAAAATTAAAAAGAAAATATCCTCTTAAATAACCAAAAGCAAAACAAAACAAAACTTTACTTGAATTTAGGGAATGACATTATAAATTGCAATGTGGCCTGACTAAACATGTCCATGAGTATTGCAAGATGAATTCAATCTCTTCTGTATTATCTCGAGAATGAGTCTGTTCACTATTACTGCAGCACCTACCATTGCTCCTGGCACCAGTACATTCTCATGAAATGCCTTGGGATTGAATGAGTGAATAAATTAACATTGAATATATATACTTTTCTAAAATGTATTCAGTGACTACCTTTGTCTCCCTAATTTTGCATTAAAGTATAAACAAAGTTAATTTAACTGTTTTATCAATATTTTTAATAGTTACAAATCTAGATTTCATCAGTACTATAAGCAAAATATGTATCTGAAAGATTTCATATAAATTTATGTTTATGTGACCACCTGAAAAACAAAGAATTGCTTATACTAGAAAGTATTCAAAGTACTCAGTGACACAAATTGTTTGGCTATATAGAGTAAAAATGACATAAATATTTTTAATTTTAAACTTGGTTAATTTTTAAGCTTATTTAATTTTAAGAATTCAGAGCAGGGTCTTTGGTACCAGGATGAGAATAACTAAGTGGATGAGAAGAGAATATTCTTTTTAAGTAGTCAGAATTTTAAATAAAATTCATCAGTTCCACACACATAGTAAAATTCTGATCAGTATGGTAGTTTAGGCTGGGCATAAGACTGTATAACTTGCCATCAATAGATGATGTTAAGACATTACAACATCCCAAAATTTTTAAATGATTCTAGCATATCAACACTGCAGCTGTTCCACCTGGACCTCATAATGGGATCAGAATCTTAGAATTTTTTTGATAGGATTCCAACTGTGAATAAAATCACAGAAAATTCCAAGCGCTAAGGCATATTTTAATGGGGATGGGTATGAAATATTTAATTTAAAAGAAAGCATAACCCCATTGTGGGAGTAGGCCAGAACTAAAGAATTCTTAGCAGGAGTAAACTGTCTCAGCCATGTCCCAAGACAGACTCACGAGCAACAGGTTTCCAACTCAACATAGAGCTTATTCCCTCTGTGTGAGATGTTTTTTTTTTTTTCAAAATAATGAAACTTTGCAGAGAATAATAAAACCAACATGGAAGGATACAAGTTAATTTGTATTTGCCACATCACAGCTATCCATACAGACTGCAAAAAAAGGGTAGAAGTTCAAAACAACCAAAGCTTGGTAAAGTGAGACATGAGAAGAATTAGTTTATAATTAAACTCATCTGCTTCTAAGTCTCTCTGTAAGCTATTTGTCAGCACCTCTTCTCCACTCTAGAATATGCACTTTAAAATAAAAATTAAGAGGTATTTATTGTATTGAGGGCTTAGTGAAATAAAAATGGTTACCAAAACTTTCTGAAAGAGGATACATTTTCTTGAGAGAATAACACATAATTTAATGTTTAAGGGGTTTCTTATTACTCAACATAAAGTGCCAGAGAGAGTATAATCAAGAAGGTATGAGAACAGAATTTGTATCCCACCAATATGAGTTCCACCTTAACCAATTTAACACCTTGGAGAAGCTATCCAACTTCTCAGTGCTCAATGTTCTTTTCTGCTAAATGGATATATTAATAACTCTACTGCACAGATTCTTTTAAGAATTAAACGAGATAATGACCTTATGTGCTGAGTATAGTGCCTGACATATGATAAGTTATCAGCAAGTGTTGGTTTTATTACTATTGAAAGCAGAAGAGAAGAATAAGTATCCTTTATTGAACACATTATAGTTGCTTGTCAAGCTGGGCACCATAGCAAATCTATTATCTTTTGTCTTTTTTTTTTTTTAGTTTTTAATCTTGTAAAATATAAAGATTTTATACAAACTAAAGTCATTGAGAGAATAAAATTAGATGAAAAATGAAATTAACTTAAAAATTTCTAATGAAGTAAAAATGTCAGCTATTATCTCACATTCAATGTCCACTGCATGGAAATTTAGGTCACCTAAAATTAAACCAAGGGAATAGAAATTGATGAAACAGAAAGCGACTGTAGAGAGGCATGTGAGAAAAGGCTCCGGGTAAATTCGAAGTTGTAGTTATCTTATTTCTCAAAATATTTTTAAAGTTACACTTAAACAACTATTCAGTGGTTGAAATTAAATTAATTTGAATGTGTAGACATATTCCTCATGTGTTTGCCTCCTCATGTGATTATGCCTTACGTGAGGTGGAAGAAAATATGTAGGATTCTGTATAACCAGCAGGCCAGTGTTCTCCCTCTCAGATCAATTTATGCAGCTTTTCTAAGGTAATGAGGAGAAACGCATGAATTATTTCACATCTGCAGGTAATATTAAGTTGCTGAATTATTTTCAATCTCTTGCTCACCAAGCCCCTTATCAGACTTGCACACAAGTTAAGAATGAGCTTAAATTTAAATTTGTTTCATTTCATTCTTTTTATGTGAGCATGCTAAGAATCAACGCAAGAATCAAGTAAATGATCAAAATACTAGTGCTCAAATATTTCTAAAACTGAGCAATCAGCCCTCAAATAATGTAAAATGTATGATCTATATTGCTTTATTTTACTGCTGTTTATTTTGAATTTACATTTAAACACTTTAAAAATCATAAAGACCTAGCCTCAGCAAAAATGATAGGATATATTCAGATAATACTTATTGTTTTCTAAAATGTTCCAAAGTAAAAACTATTGACGCTTGAATCAGCCAAATTTCTGCATTATGGATCTTTATATACCTTGATGCTGTGTTCTTTACAAGAAAAGGAATTAAAACTTCAAAAGAAGTTTTAGCTGGAAGCTTGTAATTCAAGCTTCTTGGGACAAAATGTTTTCACTGTGTGCTCATTTTTTTTTAAATGAAAATACACATTTTACCAACATGCCATTTCAGTTCCATGAAGAAAAGCAGTCAGGAGACTTTATGGTAAAATATTTAAGAGAACCTTGAATATTAGTCAAAAAAAAAAAAAAAAAACTGTAAGCTCTCTTAAAACAACTCAGATCCAGAATTTTATTTGCTCATTAGGCTTGTAAAGGGCTCAGGCAGCCTTTTATAAAAAAGAGAAATTCCTTGCCAGGTTATGACTCAAATGGTTTTGTGAACATATTTTAAAACAAAAGTGAGAGTAAGAGAAACTCACAGTTTTGAAAGCAGCCCTAGAAAGAGAGGCAGCAAACTTGGAAGATAATTCAGCAACAATATAGATGGTACCTAAAATAGGACATTAACAACATATCCTGAAAAAAAGAAAAAAAATTAAGACAGTGAATTAAAAATAAACCCCCCAGAGAGCCTTTGTACAACCATAGCTACACCTAAAGCTATGTATAGATCTGGTGGTTCAGAATTCGGACAAGGATAGTTAAGTTCTTGGCCTTGACAATTGCTAGAACTGACCATTCCTTGAGACCAATGCTTTGTTCTGTGTAATGAATGAATACAAAGGGATTTTGTAGTTGCTCTAAGATGAAGAAGAGGATCCCATGAGTTGAGTGCAGTGCTATGACTTTCCTTGTTCTCTTGATTCAGTGCCTGGAATATACTCACTCAAATTCTTTCTACCTCCAGGGCAAAACTTCATTATTTTCCCTATAAAGTATTAGCCTCTGACCTATAAGGTCTTTCTTCAATTTGCTGGTATGCCTATGTAGTGTATATGCTTCATTAAATTTTCAATGCCTTTAAGGCCTGGGCCTATGTCTT
>NW_012123043.1:1768953-1903404 GCF_000951035.1 Colobus angolensis palliatus
TAACTCCTCCTACATGCAGTCAGAACTTGGTCCTATTGTGAGATTCTGTAGGAATATGGTGTTTATTCTCAAGGAGCTTAAAGACCAGCCCAGGAGTTGACACATATGACAAAAAACAGAAGGAACAAGATAGAATCGAGGAAAAGAAATAAAAAATGAAGCCAAAGACAAAAGAACGGGTTCAAACCTGCGAAAGGAGGAACTATCACTATGTGGATGTTTTGAAGAAAGCAAGAAATACAAAGAACATGTGTGCTCAGATATTTCTTTCTTTATAATTTGACAGGAAGAAAGAAGGATGAAGGTTTATTATTGCATAAAGCCTGGATAAAAGCTGAAAGCAATACCTACAATGTTTATTTCAGAGGGTTTATTTAGATGGACTCTAAAACAATCCAAATGTACCTTTGCAGAAGAGATTCGAATGAATGAATTCAAATTAATTTGTGACCAGTGGTAAAAGTTAATAAAAATATATATTTAAAAAATCCACATAAGCACTATGGGCTCAGAGCTTAAAAAGTAAAGAATCTTCTTGTCTCTCAAGATAAAAAACACTGACGACATGAGGAATTTTCTGAAGGCAAATGGATTGTGAAATAATTAGTGGAGAAGCATGAATATCAACTACAGCCTTTGATCAGTTGCAGAAATTAGGACTGTAGTATCTACCTAATATCCTTTTGATAAATTCATTTTCCTGGTTAATAACAATAATAATAAGCTGAAGCCAACTGAAAACATCAAATCAATGTAATCATAAAGAAACAAATTTTTAGATGGAAAAGATTTTCTTGGTGCTGAGTAGAATTTTATCATAAAATTTTATCATATGAATACAAAATAGAAAGTCTTAAACTTTCTAGAGGAAGAGAGAGACTAGAGAAAAGTCACCTTTAAAGGGATAAGGATCAGAATGGCATCAGTTTTCTAATCAGCACTATGAGAAGCACTACTAGAGAGCAAAAACAAACACAAACCAAAAACAACAAAATAGTCTTCAAGTGACTTAGGGTAAACGATTATAAATGTAGAATTCTATACCTGGGCAGAGTATCCATCAATTGTGAGGGCCATATGAAGACATTTTCAAACAATCAAGGACTCTATAAATTTACCTCCCAGTCAGGCACAGTGGTTCAGTTCTGTAATCCCTGCACTTTGGGAAGCCAAGAAGGAAGGATTGCTTGAGCCCAAGAGTTCAAGACCAGCCTGGACAACAGAGTGAGACCCTGTCTCTACAAACAAATTTTTAAAAAATTAGCCAAGTATGATGGCGGGCACCCACAGTCCCAGCTACTTAGGAGGCTAAGGTGGAAAGATCGCATCAAGCCTGAGGGGTCGAAGCTGCAGTAAGCTGAGACTGTGCCACTGCACTCTAGCCTGGGTGACAGAGGGAGACACTGTCTCAAAAAAAAAAAAAAAAAAGAAAAGAAAAAAATGCCTCCCACACATTATTTCATAGGAAATTACTTAAAGATATATTCAGAAAAATAAAGGTAAAATTTGCAAATGAAAAATATTTTTATAGGAATAGGAGACAGCAATTGGGCAAGAGATTAATGAACCACAAGAAGATTTTCAGAAAAAAGAATGTATTTTAGAGAAAAAGAGAAAATAATCAAGATTCCAGATAACCTTAGCAGCAAGGTGAGGAAAGCATAGTGTCTTATATCAAATGAGAAGAAGACAGCAATTAAAAACCGTAGAGAAAAAGAAAATGTAAAAGCTCATACAAGAAACCAAAATATAGAATTGAACAAAAGAAGACAAGAGAATTTCTTTGTACTAGACACTAGGAAAATTACTGGGAGAGGGGTGGTGACATCAGACAAAGAAGGTGTATTCTTAGCATACTCTGCAGGCAACAGCACCTATCTAGACATAATATTATGTCCAGGCAATATAAACCTAGATATAATAATGTAAATGTTATTTTCATTTTCAGCATTTACCTTCTAGAAGTAGCACATAGCCAGAAGAGGGAAACCTTAATTCAGTGTGGTTTCTGAACAGAATAAAAATTTTAACTTTCATAAAAATGTGGAAAATTTTGTAGCTGCCTGAAAATGGGAAGTGGAATGTAGCCTGAATGATGGCCTCCAAAATGACATGTTCATATGCGAATCCCCAGAACATGTGAATATTATCGTATGTGGCAAAATGTGTGATTAAATTAAGGGTTTTGAGAAAAGGAGTTTACCTGGGTTATCTGGGTGAACCCGAAATGCAATCACATGTATCCTTTTAAAAGGGAAGTACAGGAGATTAAGGAAGAAGTGGAGCCAGTGTGACCACAGAGACTGAATTGATGCGGCCACAACCAAGGAACATCTGGAGTCACCAGAAGCTGGAAGACAAAAGAAATGGATTCTCCAGTGGGTCCTTCAGAGAGTGCAGCTCTGCTGACACCGTGATTTCAGGGGACTCCAGAACTGTTAGCAAATAGATTTCTGTTGTTTTAAGCCATAATGTTTGTGGTAGTTTGTTACTGCAGCCATAGAAAACAAACGCAAGTGGAGAAACGTACTTTGAAGTAAATCAGACACAAATATCACATGCTTAATCAAGAAAAGATACACACACATCACATTGGAAGTGACAAAGGCACTATAACTATGGGTATGGAGGATATTTTAAAATAAGAAAACACTATTTTTAACGTTTATATAAATATGTTTAAAAATTGGAGGGAATAGATACATTTTTAAAAACCATATATTCCTAAAATTTAGCTAAGAAAAGGGATGAAGAGATTAGTATCTATAAAAGAAATAAAAAGGATAGCCCAGTCACAGGTGCCTTTCAGAAAATTTCTTACAAAACATTAAACACAGGTGATACCTGTATAAGCTAAATCAATATATATACTTAAAAAAAAAAAAACAAAATCATCTAAGGGTCTAGCAAAACCATTCATGATTGATACATTCATTCTAATTATTTATATCAACACTAAAATCTTAAATAAAACATTATTAAAGGGAATTTAGCAGTATATGATGAGAATAATATAACTCATCCAGGTAAGGTAAATTAAAAAATGGTTCAACAGCAGATAATAATCATTAGATTAAGATATTTGAAAAATAAAAACTGGAAAACAAGTGAAAATATTTGATACATTGATAGTTATCCCAGATTCCAAATTAATGTAAAGGAAATATAAGAAGAAAACATCCTTAGATTGATAAAGAATCTGAAAAACACCTAACATAATAGTTAAATATCATGGTTAAAATAAAGCAAAAGATAGACCCACTGTTGTCCAACATTGCACTAAGATTTAATAACAAAAAAAAATGAAAGAATAAAAGGACGGATATACTTTGGATGTGTGTCCTCACCCAAATCTCATGCTGAAATGATTGAATCATGGGGTGGATTTCTCAGGAGTGTTTAGTACAATACTCTTGGTGCTGTCATTGCAATAATGAGTGAGTTCTTGTGAGATCTGGTCATTTAAAAAATCTGTGGCACCTCTGTATCAGTCAGGGTTCTCCAGAGGGACAGAACTAATAGGATTTATATATTATATATTATCATATTATATATATAATATATAAATCCTATTAGTATATTATATATATGGAGGTTTTTTTTTCAACTTTTAAGTTCTGGATTACATATGCAGGATGTGCAGGTCTGTTACATAGGTAAACAGGTGCTATGGTGGTTTGCTGCACCCATCAATCCATCCTCTAGGTATTAAGCCCAGGATCCATTAGCTATTCTTTCTGATGCTCTCCCCTACATCCATGTGCGCATGTGTTTTAACCATTCAGCTCCCACTTACAAGTGGGAATACAGAATGTCTGGTTTTCTGTTCCTGCATTAGTCTGCAGAAGATAACGGCTTCCAGTTCCATCCATGTCCCTGCAAAGCACATGATCTTATTCCTTTCTATGGCTGCATGGTATTCCAGTGACTATTTAAAAATCAGGAAACAACAGATGACTGGCGAGAATGCAGAGAAAAAGGAATGCTTTTCCACTGTTGGCGGGAGTGTAAATTAATTCAACTATTGTGGAAGACAGCAAATCTTCTAGATTCAAAGATCTAGAAGCTGAAATACCATTTGGCCCAGCAATTCCATTATTGGGTATATTGGGAATATACCCAAAGGAATATAAATCATTCTGTTACAAAGATGCATGCACGTGTATGTTTATTGCAGCCCTATTCACAGTAACAAAGACATGGAATCAACCCAAATGCCCACTCATAATAGACTGGATAAAGAAAACGAAAGAGAATTTATTAAGGAGAATTGACTCATACTATCACAAGGTGAAGTCCCACGATAGGCCGTCTGCAAGCTGAGAAGCAAGGGAGCCAATAGTGGCTCAGTCCAAGTCCAAAAGCCTCAAAAGTCGGGAAGCAGACAGTACAGGTTTCAGTCTATGGCTGGAGGCCCAAAAGACTCAGGTAGACCGCTGGTGTAAGTCCAAGATTCCAAAAGTCCAAGAACTTGGAGTCTGATGTTTGAGAGCAGGAAGCATCCAGCACAGGAGAAATATGAAAGCCAGAAGACTCAGCAAGCGAGCTTATTCCACCTTCTTCTGCCTGCTTTTTCTAGCCACACTGGCTGCCCACTGGATGGTGCCCGCTTACACTAAGGATGGGTCTTCCTCTCCCAGTCCAATGACTCAAATGTTAATCTCCTCTGGCAACACCATTACAGACACACCCAGAAACAATACTTTGCACCCTTCAATTCAATCACATTGACACTTAATATTAACCATCACAACCTCCCTCCTCTCTCATGCTCCTGCTTGTGCCATGTGATGTGCCTGCCCTCTCTTAACCTTCTGCCATGACTGTAAGTTCCCTGAGGCCTTCTCAGAAGCTGAGCAGATGCTGCTATGCTTCCTATACAGCCTGCAGAAGCAGAGCCAATTAAACGTCTTTCCTTTATACATTACCCAGTGTCAGGTATTTCTTTATAGCAATGTGAGAATAGCCTAACAAAATGACTATTTGAAACAAAGAGACAAAACTCACATTATTTTCAGAAGATACTATAAGCTTGAAAAATTCAAGAGAATAAACTTTAAAAATGGAGTTACCAAGAGTGCTCAGTAAGTTAACCAGATGAACACCATAAAATCTATGTAGGACATTAGAGTAAAACTGGCAGAAACATGCAGGAGATTGACATAAGTTTATTAATCTTTATCAAAGTAGATAAATGAAAATCTGAATGAATGGAGGAAGTTATGCTTCTGAATTGGATGACTTGACATTATTAAATAATTTTCCCTAAATTAATGTCTGAATTAAATGATTTTTCAATCAAACTTTCAACTATTTATAGAACTTTACAACCTGATTCTGGTTAGCTGGCAGGAGTAACATACTTAAATAAGAATAAAGAATAATAATTTAAAATAATATAGAAGAAATTACTTTACCAGATGTCTATCAAAATATACTATGAAGTCTAGTAATTAAAACAACACAGTACTAGCATAGATATAGATATATAGATGTAGATCATTTGTATAAATGTTGAAAAATGTGAAGCAATTTTATGCTAAAGGTGGTATTTTGAATGTGTGGAAAAAGATAAAATACTTATTAAATAGTGTTGAAACAGTGGCTATCTTTACTAAAAATAATAAAGTTAGGTTTCTACCTCACATTACACACACACAAATAATTTATCAAAAATAGATGAAAATATTAAAATTTAAATTATTATATGAACTCTAAGAGAATATTTGGTTTTATTTTGTAGGTAAATAAAAGGTCCTGTTTTTGCAGAGGCATAAAAAGTACACTTATGAACTCTTAAATGCAAATTGTTAACTTTTTTTACTTGACATCATCTTATCAGATAGAAAATGGGCACATCACTTTTCTCAGCAATTCTACTTTTATGAATCTATTAGGCTGACACAAAAGTGATTGCGGTTTTTGTCATTATTTTCAATGACAAAAACCACAATCACTTTTGAACCAACCTAATACAAAGCCATCTTACAGAAGTACTCACACACAAAGATGCTACACGCCAGGGTATTCACTTCAGCGTTGTTTTTAACATTGAAAACGTAACTAAATGTGGGAATAGTTGAATAAATTATGACTCGTTCATACCATGGAATCCTTATAGACATTTAAAGATGTGTCTTCTTTGAGAGAAGTAGCATAGCTCCCCACCCCTTAAGTGTGGGATGTACATTATGACTCCCTTCTTACAGTATGAAAAAAGGCACCAAAAAAGTAACTTTACAGTAGAAAAACATGACAAATCAGATGATCAAGGTGAACGTCATTAGTAACAAGTCATGTTAATGGCATGTGCCCTTGCATAGTATAATGAGAATGAAACTTCACTTCTGTGGTATTCTTCCAAAACACCCATAACCTATACCTAACTATGAGAAAAACATCAGAAAATACCAACAAACAAACTGAAGGGTATTCTACAAAATACCTAACCAGTGCTCCTCACACTGTCAAAGTCATCAGCAAAGAAAGAAAAAATAAGAAAGGGTCACAATCTAGACACTAATAAGGAGACATGACAACTAAATGTCCTGTTGTATTTGGGTTGGGATTCTGGAGCAGAAAAAGGGCATTAGTTAAAAATTAAGATAATTAAGACAATGTAATGTATGGACTTGAGTTTAATAATAATATTGATATTGGTTAATCAGTTGTGACAAATATACCACATAGTAATGTAGGGCATTAACAATAGGGGAAGCTGGATGAAGGGTATAGAAAAACCCTTCTGTACTAACCTTGCTACTTTTCCATAAATCTAAAACTATATTATAATTGACAAAATTATTATTTTAAAATGGCATACTTAAATATATAGGTTTATATGGTCTTACATAGAGTCTTTAAGATATTTAAGAAAAAGCAGTCAGGCACGGGGGCTCACACCTGTAATTCCAGCACTTTGGGAGGCTGAGGCGGGTGGATCATGAGGTCAGGAGATCCAGACCGTCCTGACAAACATGGTGAAATCCCATCTCTACTAAAAAAAAAAATACAAAAACTAGCTGGGCATGGTGGTGCATGCCTGTAATCCCAGCTACTCAGGAGGCTGAGGCAGGAGAATTGCTTGAACCCTGGAGGTGGAGGTTGCAATGAGCCAAGATCGTGCCACAGGACTCCAGCCTGGCAACATAGTGAGACTCCAACTCACAAAATAAATAAATAAATAAAATAAAATAAAATAAAATAAAATAAAATAAATAAAAGCAAGTCACAGAAAATTCATAGGCTCTGATTTTACTTATAGTAAAACACCAAATTAGGAGATGCATATATGTGTGATAATTAAGAGGAAAAATAGTCTGTAAAAATATACACCAAACTACTGAGTTTGTGAAGTGCAGCAAAACAATGGACGATTGTCAAGATTTTCACCAAATGTACTACCCCTTGGATGCTGATATGGATTGGCTGTGTCTCCACCCAAATCTCATCTTAATTTTTAGTTCCCACAATCCCCATGTGTCATGGGAGGGACCTGGTGGGAGGTAATTGAATCATGGGGGCATTTACACCCATGCTGCTGTTCTTGTGATGGTGAATGAGTTCTCATGAGATCTGATGGTTTTATAGGGGGCTTTCCCACCTTTTGCTCAGCACTTCTCTTTGCTGCCACCATGTGAAGAAGGACGTGCCCCACCAGGCAAGAGCACCAAAAAGGGCAGTTCCGGGAACTTGCTCCAAAAGTAGGCCTCCACTTTGGAGACAAAGCTACATCAGTCATTTGAACAGAGAATTAATATAAAGAATTGTTAATTAGGGAAAGGGAAGTATAAGTAGCATGTGTAAAGGGGCAGGCAGCTACTACCACTAGGCAGAATGAGAGTAGACAATGAAAGGACTAAGGTCTTGGGAGAACTACTCTCCCTCCAACTCACACACACACTTCAAGTTGAGATTGAGACCTTTTTGACGTAACTGCACAGGTCTCACATGATCACAGGAAAGACTGTGACACCAATTTGATGCACAAAGTAAAGCTCTGCCAACTCCCCTCCTGTAGCTATTCATAAAAATACTTCATGAAAAATGAAAACCCCGTTAGAAATGCTGAACCAAGTGGGACACCCAAATAACAGGTATAACTGGGACTGTTCCAGACAAACCAAGGTGTTTGGTCATCTTACCAATATGTTGTAGTCCAAGAGGATGAGGATTATGTTTCCTATTTAACTTTCTTGTCTTCATCACATTCAACCAAAGCGTCCTCAAAAGGAATGGATACATTTAAAAGACAAATAGACCTTTCTAATTGCCACCCAACACCTTGTCATTTAATATTTCCAGTTAACACCCTTGGAATTAATGGGGAGAATGACAAGGCACTAACGAGGCACTAATGGCAGTTTCCCGGTGGTATTACATCAGAAACACTCATTTCCCTTCAAATACAAAATCTGGCAAACCAATTAACATGATGCTTTCAAACTGAGGTCCCCCGGATTCTGTACATTCCAGAGTCAGCAAGTACTCCACAATATTTCCCTTTCATAGCATGCTTTCATTTTGGTAATGAGCTGAACATTTTAATGTAAGCATGTTTTAGATTATCTACATGGCCACTTTACAGGTAAGTTCTCTTGAATTTAGGATCACAGAGGTGCTAAGTGGCACTAATTTAATTGTAGCAGGATAGTGGAAAAATAAGAGGTAAATCTGACGTAAATAATTTGTTGGCTCTATGGACTAGCTACATAATATCCAGGAAGGCTTTGTCATAGTTTAAATAGAAATAAGTGGTGGGAGAACTTAAGAGACAAGAGATTTGGGCAAATTGAGTATACACATTGGTACAGTCACAGTCAACACAGTCAGCACCAAAGCAGTCAATATCCATTTCAGTTGAAAGAGCAATTTAGCTTCAGCAAGACAGTATCACAAATCACAGACAAGGAGACTCCATGGAGCCATTTAGGCTGGCTGCACATGGAGAATGAAAACACCATTCCCTAAAGGTTCTCAACATGCAGACCTTGATTCTTATGGACACATCCTCATCATAATTAAAACCCTCTTTCCTCAGTGGATGCATGAAACACTCTTTTCCAACGTTTTTTTACAATCGTGGATTACATGTACAGTTTTGTTGCATGAGTAAATTGCATGTAGCTGAGGCTTGGTGTACGAATGATCCCGCCACCCAAGTAGTGAGCATAGTACCCAATAGGTAGTTTTTCAACCCTTGCCCCCCTCCAATTCTCCCCATTCTAGTAGTCCCCAGTGCCCAGTGTCTATTGCTGCCACCTTTTTTTTTTTTTTTGGACGGAAGTCTCGCTCTGTCATGCTGGCTAGAGTGCAATGGCATGATCTTGGCTCACTGCAACCTCCACTTCCCAGGATTCAAGCGATTCTCCTGCCTCAGCCTCCTGAGTAGTTGGGATTACAGACACGCATCACCATGTCCTGCTATTATTGTTTGTTTTTTATTTTTAGTAGAGACAGGTTTCACCATGTTGGTCAACCTGATCTCAAACTCCTGACCTCGGGATCCACCCACCTTGGCCTCCCAAAGTGCTGGGATTACAGGCGTGAGCCACCGTGCCCAGCCTTATTGCTCCCATCTTTACATCCATGTGTACTCAGTGTTTAGTTGCCACTTATAAGTGACAACATGTGGTATTTGGTTTTCTGTTCCTGTGTCAATTCACTTAGGCTAACAGCCCCCAGCTGCATCTATGTTGCTGCAAAGGACACAACATCATTATATTTTTATGGCTGTGTAGTATTCTATGATGTATATTTACCACATTTTCTTTGTCCAGTCCACTGTTGATAGACTTCTAGGTTGATTACATGTCTTTGTTATTGTGAATAGTGTTGCAATGCACATGTGAGTACATGTGTCTTTTTGGTAGAATGATTTATTTTTCTTTGGGTAAATAATCCCCAGTAAGGGGATTGCTCAGTTGAATGGTAGTTCTGTTTTAAGTTATTTGAGAAATCTCCAAACTGCTTTCCACATGAACTGAACTAATTTACATTCCCATGAGCAGTGTATAAGCATTCCCTTTTCTTCACAACCTCACCAGTATCTGTTATTTTTTTGACTTTTTACTAATAGCCATTCTGACTAGTGTGAGATGATACCTCATTGTGTTTTTGATCTACATTTCCCTGATGATTAGTTAATGAACTTTTAAAAATATATTTGTTGGCTGCATTTATGCCTTCTTTTGAGAAATGTTTATTCATACCTTTGCCTATTTTAAAAATAGGGTTATTTGGTATTTTGCTTTTTCAATTGTTTAAGTTCTTTATAGATTGTGGATATTAGACTTTTATCAGATGCATAGTTTACAAATATTTTCTCCCATCCTGTAGGTTGCCTGTATCTTATTTCTGGATTTGCAAAACCCTTCAAATTCAGAGCTTCCAATCATCTTGAGTTTTTAGAATGCTGCTCTTTAATACTAGAATTCTACTACAATAAGAATATTACCAAGTATAGGATTAAAATTAGGTTTAACTCTCCTGGGTCATTTATCAATATGTAGAAAACATAATATGCATGCTTATTTTATCCCCAATTCTTTCTATTACTCATGAAATGGGTGTGCTAAGCCAGTTATCTCTATTTGATTCATTTGGCCAGTACTTCATTGAGTAGCAAGTGCAGGGGACTCTGGGGATATTAAAGTTATTAGAAATATAAAGAATAACAAATCAGTAACTATATATTTCAAAACATCACTAAAGAATTGGGTATGTCATATTACTGTTTAAAGGATAACATGTATAATTCCCCAGATACATATGAGTTACATTTAGTATAAAAATTAAGAGTAAAGTGAAAACGAATTTTATTTTAGATTGGATTTACATCAGCAATGGTAGCTAATCCTCTATCACATGTATAGAACACAACAAAAATTGGTGGATTTAAAATTTCAGCATAATTAAATCCTTTTAGTTTTTTTTGAAATTACCTACACAAGCAGCACTTAATTTCAGGGTAAGGGGTAACTCACGTGCATTAGTAATTAAAGTTAGCTGGCAGAGGGAGTAGATGGGGTGTTTAGAGGAAGCATTTGAGGCTTAGTATTTTCAACCAAGCCAGGAAAGAAAACCCTCTGATTTAACCTCTAATGAAAATTTTGATTTTAATTATGATAATGATGTTATTTAAATTAGCTTCAAGTCTAATAACATATATACACTCCCAGGATCTCTAGGCACAAATGCCAGTGACCTTCCCCATGACTTGAGATGCCTTCTGCTTTTCATTCAGAAAAGGGGAATCTTTCACAGCAGAGCAATAGCTTGAACAGATTGCTCAGTAGAGAGCATATTTCTAGGAAATAGTCAAACATGGGCACACGTTCCTGGAGTAGGTATATATTTATATACTGAATGAGTTTCAGCAATGCCAAGTTTCAGGCAGCAAAAGACATCCACTTTGTATTCAGAGAAAGAGGAGGACATTTAAAATAAAATAGATTTAGGAACTAATGTAATGCAAAACTTGAACATGGGCAGACTTTGTTACAGACCAGGTCCCCACTTCATGGTGTGTTTAATGAAAGATAAGGAAACTTTAAAGGTTGAGAAGTTTAAGTTCTCTGAATATATAAATGATTCTTTGCTGCTTCTCTGAACCCCTGTGAACAGTTTTTCCTAAGAACATTTGACATTTTGGGAGAACCTGCACATTACTCACTTCTGGAAAGCTTCTAGATTCTAAGTTAATATTATCCTATTCCTTTTAAGAAACATTTTTAGAAAAGAATTTGACCAAGAGCCTATAGTTAAATCTAAATAATGAAAAATATCAAAGAATCCTTTCAATTTTAGTAAAGTTGAGTGACAAAGTCAACTGCCCTAAGTAAGCTGCTATGTTGCTTCCAGGTGCTTCCTCTACAAGGAGTTCCTCAGAAAGGCTAGGATATTGGTGGAAAAAAAAGTCTGGCAAGGTAAGAGGAAGTTAAATATGATGAGACCACAAAGTAAATATGTTAACTCCTTGAATCTTATCAGCATCCAGGAAATAGTTTATTCATTCAGTCAAAGGATCTCTCAAGATCCTCCATTATCTGAATTAGTGTGGCATTCAAGGCACTTTGCAATTATTGCTGAAATGTAACTATAGTGTCTTATTTTTTATTTTTCATCGCACCCCTTTAGACCCATCCACTCCTCAGCTTGTGCTGTGGTAGGACACAGTGTGTCAATTCACACACCTGTGATTTCTTTTCCCGTTCTGTGGCCTCTTTCTGGAATGTTCCCTCATCCTGGCATTCCTGACAGGCCAGATAAAATTTGACCACCATGATGAAACTCCCTGAATCTCAGGCAAAATTAATCACTTGGTTCTTTGTGCATGTTTGAACATAGCATTGGTTACATTTTCCTATAACTATTTATATTTTTGTCTGACCTTCTCACCAGACTATGTAAAGGGCAAGGATATTATATTATTCACTCTGTAGTCATCTAAATTAAGCACCATATCATCAGTGTTCCGTAGCATATCATTAGGTTATACATGAAGAAGTTCAAAATATGCTCAAAAAGCATTCTGCCAAACAAAGTTAAACGGGCTTATTTACTACAGGACTTCTTAGAATCTTCAGTATGCTAACTTATATTAGTTTACACCTAATATGCTATAGCATATTACACTGGATTTCACAGTTATGTACTATGTAATCCCATTTAGGGGAAACCTCTTCTATTCTACAATACTTTAGTAGTTGCTTTCTTAGCACATAACAGATATTCAAAAAATGTGTGTGAATTAAATTTGTAAACCATTATTTTTGTATACTATAAGCGATTTAATTTATCACGGAGTTTGGATTTCTCTACAGAAATAGCACTGTCCAGTGGTTAACCTATTCCCTTGGAAAACTGCTGTTGCCTTTTCCGGGCAATGGAATATCTGATAAATCACACAACTTATCTTCATCCCTATTTCCCTATGTCTGGAGCAGGTAATAATCACTTTAATGGTGCTTAAGGATTGTTTTGAAGTACTTTATTTTGTTGAAGTGCAACTTGAAGTAAAGATTTATGATTATTGACTAGAACCATTATGAAAAAATAACAGCTTGCTTTGGTATAGAGAAAAAGACCAAGTCTGTGTCATTTTGTCTGAGATATAATTGGCATTTTCAGCCATAATGAATAAGCCTTTCATTTTGGTTTAGTGGGAGTTCTTATATAGAGCAAACCATGTCCTTGGGGGGAAAAAGGCTTCCTTACCCTAAATTATCTACCATAACTAATTCCTTCAAAGTCATTGGAAAAAAATAGACATATTTTCTGACTTTGGTTTCTGGCTCAAGATCTCTGTAAGTTCCCTGAATATATTTAATTAAAACCTTCATATAAAAATCACATGAAACAGATTTTTGAAGCCCTGTAATCTGGGCTATTTGTAGGAGTCGTCACCTTGCTACAGACAGACTTCTCTTGGTGGAAAAATCCTCTTAACCAATCGTCAGCTAAAGGTCATTTGCAAGTGTGCAATGCTTAGTGTTTCTCCAGGCCCGGTTTTGCATTACTTCTTGTTTCGCTGTAGGTTTTCCTCATACTTTCAAGCTAAATTCAAATACCTTTCAAATTTGAAAAAGCAAACCATTTTATCGAATAATTTTGTATTTTTCAGTGTACTGCAAATTAAATGCATTTTCTAACTAGAAAGATTAGACTAAGTAGAACTATTTCACACAAAGGGAGCTTGTTGACAAGAATATCTTGCCCTGGGATATTTCAATTCTCCACCTGGAGGCTAAGCTTCCAAGTTGTTTGTCTGCTATCATGGCCTTTGTTCTTCATATTTCCTGGCAAATGGTATCCATGGAGAATAACTGTTGCAACAAAATAATATAATTCCATTGTGTTTGGTGAACTTTAGGGGAGGACATGTGAAACCAACATATTTCAAACACTTATTAAGCAAAAATGATTAAATTGGGATTGATTCATTCAATAAATATTTACTGCACGCTTTCTTTGTGCTGGGCACTGCTTAGGCACTGGGGATAAAGCAATGAGCCAGAAACAGTTTCTGTCCGAAAGAAACTTAACGTTCTGCTGTTTTAGTTGAGGGAAATATATGTTTTCTTCTTCTGTTTCTTCTCTACACCTAAGTATCCCTTTACAACTTTTTGGTTACTTTTTCTCCTTGTAAAGTTCTTCACTTCTCTATGTGCTTTGCACAAATTCAACTCTGGCATGAGAAAAATAGTAATGCTTAACTAAATGCAACTGAGCAGATTAAGGTGATAACTTAAGGTGAGAAATAAAATTATTTCACCTCATTTTCAATGGTTTACAGTTCATATGTATATACAGTAAGCTCATATGCCCAACTGTGAACCAAGGTAGACACGTTTGTACCCAGTCTTCCAAGCACCCAAATATTTCTTCAGCAAAAGATAACTCTTTGTCACATATTCACTCAAAACTCTCTCCAATGCTTGCTTTAACTGATTTCTCAGATAGAAAAATATGCAGGAGATTGGGAATTCATACAGTAAAATTTTTCTTCCAATAAATCCCTTTAGGATTGGCTCTGATCATTGCCATCGCATAAAACAAATTGTGTTAAGGAAGATCTTAAAAACTTGGAGAATTAGATTCAGAATTTTAGAGCTGGAAGAAGAAAACAAGGATCCTTTGTCTTCCATCTCAGTTCTCTTTCCACACAGAGCCAAGCTATACCCTCTTCATTCCCAAGCGCACTTTCTCCAACATAGAGAACAACGTCAATCAAAACTAACAATATGGACTCCCTCTGTGAACCACTGCAGCCGCATATCACAATGAACCACTCAACCACTTACATTCGCAAAACTAGTAGTTTAAACAGATATTCTTGTTTTTAAAATATGTGAAAGTTTCATTGTACAGAAAAATAATAAAATTAATGTTTCTACATCTGATGGTGATTTTTTCAATTCACTCATCAAATAAGCCATTCAGGTATATAGAGTTATATCGTCAGATAAAACTTTAAAGTTATATTTTCAGATCTTCAGATCAACCAGCAGCGTTCACTTTTTCTTCTCTTTTTAGAGCCTCTCCCTGTTTTTCCAAGCTCTTCCCCTCTCTCCAAGGCCACCATAGGGTATAATTTTCCTTCTCTTAAAATCTCATTCCTGTTTCTCTTCACCAACCCCAGAAGTATCTGCCTAACCAATCACCCCACCCCAACTACGTGATCACGACAAATCAAGGCTTTGATCTATCTGCCTCTGTGTTTGCTAGGAAATGTATCACACTTCTATTAAAAAGTATAATTAGACTTGCTCTGGTCAAATTAAAACATTCCCTAACAATTAGTGAGAGGAATCTAGGGAACTTCCATAAATGACTAACCAGTAAGGCAAGTATTAAGTTGAGAGGAAGCGCATGTGTGCATGTTTGTGTGTGTGCGCATGTGTGTGTGTGAAAACTTTTAGCACCCTGCAAGTCACTAAACGTTCTACTATAGATGTCTGGAAAGACAGGTGGACTTTGAAGATCTATAAATGTGCCACTTAACTCTAATGACAATACCGTGCACTGCAAATTTTCCTAAGACCTGTCTCTAAGTAAACAAAGGCAGCTGTGAAAGAAGTTTCTAAATTTTGGATTGAAGATGTGCCAGAGGAAGGACGGATGGGAGGGGTGCTGAATGTTGATTATTCCTGCATTATCAATTCTTACTATGGTACAGCTGTCACAGACTGGGTTCTTTGGAAGCAGATGCTGAGACATAGTTTGTGGCATGCAATATTTATTATAAATGTCTGTGAAGGGAAGGTGGAAAACTAGCATCTGGCAGGAAGAAAAAATGAACTGTACTAACCATAACGCAAGCCCAACAAAGCCTCTTCCAAATACATGGAGAGCTCTGGTAAAGTACAGTAGACCCTTGAATAACCCAGGACACAGTGATGCTGACCCTCTGTGCAGTCACATATCTGCGTATATTAATAACTTTTGATTCCCCCAAAACTTAACTAATAACCTATTATTGACCGGAAGCCTTACTGATAATACTAAAATCAATTAACACATATTTTGTACATTGTATGTATTATATACTTACTGTACTTTTATAAGGTAAGCTAAAGAAAAGAAGATGTTGTTATGAAAATTGTAAGAAAAATATTTACTATTTATTAAGTGAAAGCGAATTACCATAATGGTCTTCATCCTGGTCATATTCACATGGAGTTGGCTGAGGAGGAGGGATAAGGAGGAGGAGTTGGTCTTGCTGTCTTGGGGTGGCAAAGGTGGCAGAGATGGAGAAGGTGGAAGGGGAAACAGGAGAGGCAAGTTACTCTACGAAACTTCTAGAAACATATTGTAATTTCTAACATTTTTTGCTTTTTCATATCTTTAATATGTTTCTATACAGTACCAATTTTTCTTCCACCATTTCCCATAGTTTCAGTGCTCGCGTCTTAGATGGGTTCACGTCATAAATGAAGGTAAAACCAGCCTTGAGGCCAGGCGTGGTGGCTCATGCCTGTAATCCCAGCACTTTGGGAGGCCGAGGCAGGTGGATCACAAGGTCAGGAGTTTGAGACCACCCTGCCTAATACGGTGAAACCCTGTCTGTACTAAAAATACAAAAAAATTAGCCAGGTGTGGTGGTGGGCACCTGTAGTCCCAGCTACTCAGGAAGCTGAGGCAGGAGAATGGCGTGAACCCAGGAGGTGGAGCTTGCAGTGAGCCGAGATTCCGCCACTGCACTCCAGCCTGGGCGACAGAGCGAGACTCTGTCCCCCCAAAAAAAAAAAAAAAAAAAAGAGTCTTGAATAATTGGAACCCTTCTACCAGACAGTCTCCTGTCTGTTTGTTTTCTGGCACTGCTTCTTCTAGATCTTCTTTCTCATTGTCTGCAACTCATTTCCATCAAGTTTTTCATCTTCTGTTAATTCCTCTGTTGTAGTATCTATTGGTTCTTAAATTTCTCCAAGATCCCTATCTTGAAATCTTTCACTCCCTTTTTTTTTTTTTTTTTTTTTTTTTTGCCATTTTCACAATCTCTTTCATGATTGGCACAACTGTAAATTCTGTGAACTCATGCACAACATATGGACACAGTTTTCTCCAACAGGAATGTATTGTTTGGGGCTTGATGGCTTTCACAGCTTTTTCTCTAACAACCTTGACAAATTCAGTGGTGTAATCCTTCCAGATTTTCATGATGTTCTCTCTACCAAGGTCCCCTCCAAAGTGTTGAAGACATAGAAGATCATGTGTGATGAGTCTTCAAGGTCCTTATGGCCCCCTGATCTAGAAGCTGAATTGGAGGTACTGTGTTTGGGGGAAAGCAGACCACTTTGATGCCTTTGATGTTGAACTCTCCGGCTTCTGGGGATCCAGGGGCATTGTCTAATACCAAAAAGGAATGTAAACGGCAGTCCCTTGCTGGCCAAGAAGTTTTTGACTTCAGGGAGAAAGCATTGATAGAACAAATCCAGAAAAAGGGTTCTTCTCATCCAGGCCTTCTTGCTATGCAACCAAAAGACTGGCAGCTGGTATTTAATTTTTCTCTTTAATATTTAGGGGTTACTAGCTTTATAGATAAGGGCAGTCCTGATCATAAACCCAACTGCATTTGCACAAAATAGGAGAGTTAGCCTATCCCTTCCTGCCTTAAATCCTGGAGCTCACTTCTTTTCCTTACTAATAAATGACCTTTGTGGCTTTTTTTTTTTCAGAATAGAGCACTTTCAAGCTACATTAAAAATCTGTTCAGGCAGATATCCTTTCTCCTGGATTATTTTCTTGATGGTATCTGGAAATTCATCTGCTGCCTCTTGGTCAGCAGAAGCTGCTTCTCCTGTTATCTTGACAATTTTTAAGCCCAATCTCTTTCTAAAATTATTGAACCATCCTTACCTGGCATTAAATTCTCCAGCTTTAGATTCTTTTAAGTTGTCATGTAATGACATCACTTTTTCTTCTCAAGTTAAACTGGAATCTATAGGCATACCTTTCTTACAACAATCCTGCACCCACATAAAAGTTGCATTTTCAATGTAAGAACAAAAGGTATTTCACAGAAAGTGAAAGGTATTTTGTCTGCTGGCATAGCTGTAGCACTGGTTTCATCAATTTTCTTTTCTTTTTTTTAAAGTGGTCCTTACACTGGATTCATTTATCTTGAAATGGTGGGCAAACTGCAGCTGCAGATCTCAATCTACAGTGCATAGGAAGCAATCAACTTTTTCTTGTAATGTTATGACTTATCTCTGTTTCTTGAGAGCACTTCCAGCATCACTAGTGGCAATTTGTATGGGTTCTATGGTATTACTTGAAGTGTACAATATTGCACTAAACATTTTGAAAAATATGCAAGAGCTGTGAGAGATCACTTTTCACTGTGATACACAATTTACTTGAGAGATGAACTGCTGATGAGGTGATGATTAGCATCACATGTTTTAAGCAGATACTCTCAACACTTAGGATCACTGTAATAGCAAGAGGAGGTGGCTCCAAAATTCTTAGAGCAGTACAGTGTGTGCTACAATTCATTTTATGCAGTTATAATGTAATACTGCATCTTCATGTTCGTTTATATTTCTTGGTACTGCAAATGTCGCCATGTATGATCTAAAAGTGCTTGTGTGTGTATGAGTTTTGACAAATTTTAACTTTTGTAATAGATATTTGTATATTTTATGACAGTAAAAGATAAAATAAACTAGAATCTACATCTGTTTTCTACATTCATGACATACCTATTTTTCATTTTTTTCAATAGTTCTAGGTTATGTGGTTTGTTAGTTTTTCAAATTGTTGCAAATCTCAAAAAAATGTTCTAATATATTTATTGAAAAAAGTCTGCATACAAATGGAGCTGCAGTCCCATATTTCTCAAAGGTGTACTGTATTGTGCTTTAGTGTGTCCATGTTGAGCTGAAATGGCCCACCATGTTCCCCTCTTGCCCAGTCGTCAGATTCAGGCATTCCAGGGAAGAATGTGGCCTAGTGGGGTTGGGAGGGGGAGCAGGGGATGTGGGAGGGTGGTTCTCTGCAGCAGAGGCAGGTTCTAAAACATCTGACATATGGACACTGTCTGCTGACCACAGCTGGGCAGCAATTCCTTCCCTGAAGGGGAATCTGAGAGGTATATCTTCATGTCTTCCACAATAGCTAAGAGAAATTGGATATAATTCTAGACCTTATATATAAATAATTTGAAATCAAGAATGTGTCTCCAAGCTCATCAACACAACAGAACCGTTGATCACTCTCTTTTATTATTATTATTATTATTACTATACTTTAAGTTCTGGGGTACATGTGCAAAACGTGCAGTTTTATTACATAGGTATATACGTGCCATGGTGGTATGCTGCACCCATCAACTCGTCACCTACTTTAGGTATTTCTCCTAATGCTCTCCCTCCCCTAGCTCCCCACCCCATGACAGGTCCAGGTGTGTGATGTTCCCCTCCCTGTCTCCATGTGTTCTCATTGTTCAACTCCCACTTATGAGTGAGAACATGCTATGTTGGTTTTCTGTTCTTGTGATAGTTTGCTGAGAATGATAGTTTCCAGCTTCATCCATGTCCCTGCAAAGGACATGAACTAATCCTGTTTTGCGGCTGTATAGTATTTCATGGTATATATGTGCCACATATTTTTTTATCCAGACTATCATTGATGGACATTTGGGTTGGTTCCAAGTCTTTGCTATTGTGAATAATGCCACAGTAAACATACATGTGCATGTGTCTTTATAGTAGAATTATTTATAATCCTTTGTACATACCCAATAATGGGATTGTTGGGTCAAATGGCATTTCTAGTTCTAGATCCTTGAGGAATCACCACACTGTCTTCCACAATGGTTGAACAAATTTACACTCCTTTATGAAGGACTTCTTTCCTGCAGAACCAGCTAAATAGTATATAAACCCAATTCTGTGATATGATCCAAGGGACCATGGTATCTCCCCTGTACATCCCTAAAACTCACAGCTTCTAGATATATATGCAATCACTTTGCTGTGGGAGCACAACAGGCTGACATCATCCTAATAGTTCTCTTGACTATAGGCTACATGTGAAGAAAGCAGTCTTCCTATGTGATTTCTATCCATTTATGCAACCTCTCATTCATTCATCCATTAACTAATCATTCTTCCTTTTGCCTACTTCGAGGGCATATGAGAAATCTGAAACTAAAAAATTTCTTGAGCGGTCAGTGTCCTTGTTCTATAGATACCAGAACTAAAAATCATGTTAATTTATCCAAGGTTTTACATCTAATCATTGTCTAAATTATTACCAGAAGTCTTTGTGTTTTGACTCTTAATTCATTGTTACCAGAGCTAATTCCTGCCAGACTCTAAAACACTACCAAACTATGTAATACCCTAAATTGAAAATGACATCAAACTAACTTCATTCAATGTTATCTTCCAAAAGTTTTTCTACCATACGCAGTTTAAACTCAAGCCATAATTTATATTCCTGTTAAATTATTTGCACACACATTTAAACACACACACATTAAACATAGTGGGCTTGTTCAGTGTGTATAATATAGTAGTTAAATGCATTATTTAATCAATTTCCTCCATTTACTATGACCTTTTCCAAACAAATATTTCAAAATGCATTATATCATACCTTCAACCATCTTGACTATTACTGTAGATTGCCATGGCTGAATTGCTTGACAGTGACTTGGATAAACGTGATAGTAACTGAACTGATAGTGTTGGCTACTTACCAATCTTCCATGTATGGTAGGAAGATTATTATAGTGACAATGTAGAGGATGTACTAAATATGGAAAAGATAGGGAAGTGAAGATAGAATAGAAATATTAGACTGGGTGTTAAAAATGAGTGGCTTACCCTTTGAAGTGAGTTCAGGGGCAAAAGTACAGGTTTTCTATATGATTCTGTGTGGATTCGATATGTCCTGAAAGGTTAACTGGATTAAACAGCCTAAGAAGAAAGATGTGATTAATCCTAGTTTTACTTATTCGAATATTTAAAATACATACAAAAATATCAGCACTACTTAATAATGGTTATCATTTATTGAATGTTCACTATATGAAAGAAATTGCACAATATTACACATGTACTTATAATTGTATATTTAATGCATATTTATATATGTATATATTAATATATAAAGCATATGTTAATAAAGTTTTAACAAATATTAATCATTATTCTGTTACATATGAAGGATAGGCTCTGAGATTTTAATAATTTATGATCACAAAACTAATAAGTGGCAGAGCCAGGATATAAGTCCAGGTATGTCTGGCCTAAAAGTTTGCATTTTGTTTTCTATGATTATGCTTTGGGAATATCACTCATATCTGAATGATTGTCTGAATTAGATATGTTGTTTTGCCTCAGGTAGCAAATTATTCAAAGTATAGTTGTTAAAGAAGCTCAGGTTTTTTAATGCTCTGAGTACGCAGCTCACAGTCTCATAGCTTTTCCTGACATAGATCAAATATATATATATATAATCATATATATATGATTTGTTATATATATGATTATATATAGAGAGAGATAGATGGAATCTCGCTCTGTCACCCAGGCTGGAGTACAGTGGTGCAATCTTGGCTCACTGCAACCTCTGCATCCTAGGTTTGAGCGAGTCTTGTCCCTCAGCCTCCTGAGTAGCTGGGATTACAGGCGTGCACCACCATGCCTAGCTAATTTTTGTATTTTTAGTAGGGACGAGGTTTCACCATGTTGGCCAGGCTGTCTCAAACTGCTGACGTCAAGTGATCCACCCGCCTCGGCTTCCCAAAGTGCTGGGATTACACGTGTGAGCCACTGTGACCAGCCAAATATTTTTAAAAGCAATAATAAGTAAACTTGGAAAAATAAGTCTTATAAGGATAGTTCTATTCCATGACCACTTTAAAAAATAAAATGTCTTACATTAACTTGTTAAGAGTCACATACATTCCAATGACAGAAATAGGAGGCAGTGTTTTACATGGACAATGTGGGAGTTACTTCAATTGATTGTGTTTTTAGTACCTCAAAGACTAAAATCTCACTGTATAGATAAGATGTGAACATGTGAAAAGTTCACTAGCTAAACAATAATTCAAAATAGCAATAAAGAACCTAAAATATATGCTGTGTTCAGGTATGGGTGATGTTGGTGTGAGGGATGGGCAGAGAGAGAGTAAAAAGGAAAAATAGGAATATAAAATGAAAGAGTGATAAATCATTTTAAGAATTTTAAGAAAAAATTAAAGGTGCAGGTAAAATTTTGATAGGCAAGAGGGAGCGCTATAAAGTTGCACTGAGGCCAGCACTTGGAGGCTATTTCAACATGGGGTTAAGAACTTTGGCTTTTATCCTCTAAAACCTAGAAGACATTAAATATGTCCAAGAAGGGGTTGAAATTATCAAACAAATATGATAGGAAGATTACTTTGGTGACAATGTGGGGGATGGGCTGAATATGAAAGAGACAAGAAATTGAAGGCAGAGTGGAAACACTAGGTTGAGAAATACTAGAAATGAGTGGCTCTTTGAAGTGAGTTCAGGGACAAAGGTACAGGTTTTGTAACTCTCACAGATATATTGGCTTATCTAAATAGTAGTATTTTAAAATGCAAATTACTAATGCCTTCTATTATTTGTTCTCAAGCAAAGATATTTGACAATGTCTAGGACATTCTGGTGTGTTATATTTATGTTTCATATTTTGTTCATGTGTGTTACATATTTTGTTCATGTCCTTTGCCCACATTTTAGAGGGGTTGTTTTTCCTTGTAAATTTTTTTAAGTTCTTTATAGATGCTGAATATGAGACCTTTGTCAAAGTGTAGTTTGCAGAAATGTTCTCTCATTCTGTATGTTGTCTTTTTATCTGTTGATAGTTTCTTTTGCTGTGTAGAAGCTCTTTAGCTTAATTAGAGCCTATTTGTCATTTTTTGCTTTTGTTGCAATTGCTTTTGAAGTCTTTATCACGAAATCTTTGCCCATTCCTAGGTCCAGAATGATATTGCCTAGGTTGCCTTCCAGATTTTTTATAGTTTGTGGTTTTACATTTAAGTCTTTAATGCATCTTGAGTTAATTTTTGTATATGGTGTATCAAAGGTGTCCAGTTTCAATCTTCTGCATATGGCTAGCCAGTTATCCCAGCACCATTTATTAAATAGGGAATCCTTTCTCCATTGCTTATTTTGGTCAGATTTGTCAAAGATAATTGTAAGTGTGGTCTTATTTCTGGGTTCTCTATTCTGTTCCATGATCTCTGTGTCTATTCTTGTACCAGTACCATGCTGGTTTGGTTACTGTAGCCCTTTAGTATAGTTTGAAGTTGGGTATCAAGATGCCTCCAGCTTTCTTCTTTTTGCTTAGAATTGCCATAGCTATTCAGGCCCTTTTTGGTTCACTGTGGATTTTAAAATAGTTATTTATAGTTCTGAGAAGAATGTTATTCGTAGTTTAATAGGAATAGCATTGAATCTAAAAATTGCTTTGGACAGCATGGCCATTTTAACAATATTGATTCTTCCTATCCATGAGCATGGATAGTTTTTCCATTTGTTTGTGTTATCTCTGATTTCTTTGAGCAGTGATTTGTAGTTCTCTTTGCAGAAATCTTTCACCCTTTGGTAAGCTGTATTCCTAGATATGCAAATTTTTGTGGTAATTGTGAATGGAATTGCATTCCTGATTCGACTCTTCGCTTGACTGATGTTGGTGTACGGGAGTGATAGTGACTTTTGCATACTGATTTTGTATCCTGAGACTTTGCTGAAGTTGCTTATTAGCTGAAGGAGCTTTGGGACCAAGACTTTGGGGTTTTCTAGATATACAATCATTTTGCAACCAGGGATAGCTTCACTTCCTCTCTTCCTATTTGGATGCCCTTTATTTCTTTCTCTTGCCTGATGGACCTGGTCAGGACTTCCAATACTATTTTGAATAGAAGTGGTGAGAGGGAGCATCCTTGTCTTATGTTGGTTTTCAAGGGGAAAGCTTCCAGCATTTACCCATTCAGTATAATGTTGACTATGGGTTTCTCATAGATGGTTCTTATTATTTTGGAGTGTATTCCTTCAATATCTAGTTTATTGAGAGTTTTTAACATGAATGGATGTTGAATTTTATCAAAAGCCTTTTCTGCACCTTGAGACAATCATGTGGTTTCTGTCTCTAGTTCTGTTTATGTGATGAACCACACTTGCTGATTTGCAGATGTTGAACTAACCTTGCATCCCGGGGCTAAAGCCTGCTCAATTGTGATGGATAACCATTTTGATACGCTGCTGGATTCAGTTTGCCAATATTTGTTTAGGATTTTTGCATTGATGTTCATCAAGGATATTGGCCTGAAGTTTTCTTTTATTGTTCTGTCTCTGCTGGACTTTTGTATCAGGATAATGCTGACCTCATAGCATGAGTTAGGGAGGGGTCCCTCCTCCTCAATATTTGGGAATAGTTTCATCAGGAATGGTACCAGTTCTTCTCTGTACATCTGGTAGATTTCAGCTATGAATCTGCCTGGTCCTGCGCTTTTCTTGGTTGGTGGGCTTATTTAATGCTGAATCAATTTCAGAGCTCATTATTGGTCTGTTCAGAGACTTTCTTTCTTTCTGATTCAGTCTTGGGAGGGTATATGTGTCCAGGAATTTTTTAGTTTCTTCTAGATTTTCTAATTTATGTGTACAGAGGTGTTCATAATATTTTTGATGATTATTTGTATTTCTGTGAGGTTAGTGGTAATATCCCCATTATCATTTCCAATTGTGTTTATTTGGATCTTCTCTCTTTTCTTATTAGTCTAGATAGTGGTATATCTATTTTTATTAATTTTTTTCAAGAAACCAACTCCTGGACTCATTCATCTCTTGAATGTTTTTTTCATGTCTCTATTTCCTTCAGTTCATCTCTGATTTGGTTATTTCTTGCCTTCTGCTAGCTTTGAGGTTGGTTTTCTCTTGGTTCTCTAGTTCTTTTAGTTCTGATGTTAGGTTGTTAAGTTGAACTCTTTTTAACTTTTTGATATGGGCACTTAGTGATATAAATTTCCCTCTTAACACTGCCTTAGCTGTGCCCCAGAGATTCTGATATGTTGTATTTGTTCTCATTGGTTTCAAAGAACTTCTTGATTTCTGCCTTAATTTCGTTATTTATCCAATATTTGTTCAGAAGCAGGTTATTTAATTTCCACGTAATTGTATGGTTTTCAGTGAATTTCTCAATCTTAATCTAACTTTCTTGTGCTGTGGCTTGAGAGATTGTTTATAATTTTAGTTTTTTGCATTTGCTGAGGAGTGTTTTGTTTCCAATTATGATTGATTTCAGAGTATGTGCCATGTCGTGGTAAGAAGAGCATATATTCTATTGTTTTGAGGTGACAAGTTCTGTAGATGTCTATCAAATCCATTTGACCCAGTGCTGAGTTCAGGTCCTGAATATCTTTGTCAATTTTATGTCTCAACGATCTAATATTTTTAGGGGGTGTTAAGGCCTCCCACTATGATTGTGTGGGAGTCTAAGTCTCTTTGAAGGTGTCTTAAGAACTTGCTTTAAGAATCTGGGTGTTCTTGTGCTGGGTGCATATATTTATGATAGTTAGGTCTTCTTGTTGAATGTTTTACTATTATGTAATGCTCTTTTTCCTTTTTTGATTTTTGTTGGTTTAAAGTCTGTTTTGATTAAAACTAGGATTGTAATTCCTGCTTTTTTCTGTCTTCCATTTTCTTGGTAGATTTTTCTCCATCTCTTTATTTTGAGCCTGTGTGTTATTTCATGTGTGATGGATCTCTTGAAGACAGCACACCAATGGGTCTCAGTTGTGTCTTTTAATTGGGGCATTTAGCCCATTTACATTCAAGGTTAGTATTGATGTGTGGATTTGATCTTGTTATCATGATGTTGGCTGGCTATTTTTTCAGACTTGTTTGTGTGATTGCCTCACAGTGTCACTGGACTGTGTACTTCCATGTGTTTTTGTAGTGGCTAGTAATGGTCTTTCCTTTCCATATTTAGTGCTTCATTCAGGAGCTCTTATAAGGCAGATCTGGTTATAACAAATTCATTCAGCAATTGTTTGTCTTCAAAGAATCTTATTTCTCCTTTGCTTATGAAGCTTAGTTTGGCTGAACATGAAATTATGGGTTGGAAGTTCTTTTCTTTAATGATGTTGAATATTGGCTCCCAATCTCTTCTGGCTTGTAGGGCTTCTGCTGAGAGAACTGCTGTTAGTCTGATGGGCTTCCCTTTATGGGTAGCCTGACCTTTCTCTCTAGCCACCTTTACATTTTTTCTTTCATTGAGACCTTGGATAATCTCATGATTATGTGTCTTGGGGATGATCTTGTGAAGTATTTTACTGGGGTTCTCTGCATTTCCTGAATTTGAATATTGGCCTCTCCAGCTATGTTGGAGAAATTCTCATGGATGATATCCTGAAATATATTTTCCAAGTTGGTTCCATTCTCATCTCTTTCAGGTACAACAGTGAATTATAGATTTGGTCTCTTTATATAATCCCACATTTTTGGGAGGTTTTATTCACTCTGTTTCAATTTTTATTCTCTATTCTTTTCTGACTTATTTCACAAAGCCAGGCTCCAAGTTCTGAGAATCTTTTTCTCTGCTTTATTTTCTGTTATCAATACTTGAATTGCATTATGAAATTCTTGTAGTATGTTTTTCAGCTCTATCAGGCCCATTATATTACTTTCTACACTGGCTATATTTTCTGTCAGCTCCTGCCTTGTTTTATCATGATTCTTAGCTTCCTTGGATTGAGTTTCAATGTACTCCTGTAGCTCAATGGTCTTTATACCTATCCATATTCTGATTCTATTTCTGTCATTTCAGCCATCTCAGCCTAGTTTAGAACTTGCTGGAGAGGTGATGCAGTCATCTGGAGGAAATAAGGCACCCTGTATTTTCAACTTGTCATGATTCTTACACTGCTTCTTTCTCATGTTTTGGGCTTATCTTCTTTAATCTTTGAGGTTGTTGACCTTTGGATTTTTCTTTTTTATTTATTTTTTTCCAATAGCTTTTGGAGGAACAAGTGGTATTTGGTTACATAAGTTTTCTTAGTGGTGATCTGTGAGATTTTGGTGCACCCATCACCGGAGTAGTGTACATTGAACCCAATTTATCCTATTTGATGACCTCGAGGGTTTGATTGTGTTATAAGGTGGATTCAGCCAACTGGGGTTGTTTCTGTGAGATTTTTGGGAGTCAACACTCAGTTCCCAGCTCCTGGACTGCATGCTCTGACTCTGGGGAACTCGTATGGGGGCCCAGCTTTTTATCTGGCTCCTCAAGATTAGGAATCTACTGCACCAGGGGTGAGGAGCTAAGGTGCTCCTGAACCACTGGTCACTAGTCTGCAATAGGTGGTGTTAGTCAAAGTGTTTCATTGTGTGGTGACAGCAGAATTCATCCTCATTCACATGTGCCTGCAGCAGTTATAGTAACACCACAGTGGGGTGAATACTCATCAACTGCAGCAGAGTGCTAGCAGGTGCCAGCCTGCCTGCCTCCCTGTGGGCAGTCACCACAGTGGCAGAGGCAATAGAGCTGGATGGGTGGGGGTCCTTGCTGGTTACTGTGTGTGCAGTCACGATGCTGGCTGCATTGGCTCCAGGATGAGGCACTAGTGGGCACAGGTCTGTGAGCCTTCTCTGTGTGCCACAAGCAGGAGTAGTCACTCAGGGCAGGGGAGGATCCATTGTTCTCTTCCCCTAGTTTCATTACCACGGCAGTGTTAGCACAAAGCAGGGCACTAGAAGGGGCAGGGCTGGCTAGCTTTGTGTCCGCCAAGGATCTGTCTGCAATGGTAGTTGCCAACAGGCAGGGGAGCAGACTGTATTCCCAGTGCAGCAGTGGCAGGGTGGGGTGCACGCACATTCATGCAGGAGGGACAAGGAAAGCAGAATCTGCCCATGCAGAACATGTGACAGCAAAGTAACATGGGTAGTTCTAGTGAGCCTGGTGGGAAACCGCAGTGTGGGGAGGGAGCATATGGGCTGGTGAGTGGCAGTGGGGGCCATCCCACTGGAGCTCTCTGCCTGTCAGGCATAGTCTGCCAGCACAGAAGCTGTGATGGGGGCCCCCAAGGGCATGTCAGGCTGCCCTGCAAAGAGGCATGGCCAGGCTGGGGCCCCAGGAGAGGCCAGGAGACCAAGGGGTGCTCAGGCTGGATGAGCCCTGTCTGATGGGCATGATTGCCCTGAAGAGTTCAAGACCAACAGTTACCTTAGGGTTAAAGTCTCCTGTGGAAGCAAGTGGAACCTAGGGGAATGTCCAACCTTTTTTATGCTCCACTATAGATGTTCCCACACCAAACCCTCTGGGCTCTATGTCAGCTGGCTTGCTGCTCCTACCACTTCTCTGAGCAGCTCTCTCTGCCAGTTTGAGTGTTGGTGGTGGTCGTGGGGTCTTCTCCTGCTGGGGTTTCAGGGTAAGAGCAGGTTGCACTTTGCCAGTCCAACTCATCCATTCCCTCAGAGCCACTGGGAGCCAGGAATGAGTCCGGGTGTGTAGTAGCCCCATGTAGGGTTCCTAGTGTCTTCCCCCTGAAGATCTGTTAGGAGTACACCAGTCATCTCAGTCCTTAGCGACAGCTGTTCCACCTGGCTGTATCTCATCAGCCCTATTATTTCATTAAATAGATTTTTCTATGCCTTTTGCCATCTCTTCTCTTTTTTGAACTCCCATAATATGAACAGTTGTTTGCCTTCTATTATCCCATACATCTTATAGACTTTCTTCACTCTTATTTTAATTTCATTCACTGAATTCCTCAATGCAGATTTGTTTGGTTCTTTTTTTTATGATATCTACCTCTTTGTTAAATTTTCCATTAATATCATATATTGTCTTTCTGGTTTTGTTGACTTGACTATCTGTATAGTTTTGTGTCTCATTGAGTTTTCTTAAGGTCAATATTTTGAACTCATCTTCCAGAAATTCCTAGGTTTCTATTTCATTGGGGCCTGCTATTATAGAGTTATCGTGTTTCTTTGGTGGTGTCATATTTCCTTGCATTTTCATGTTATGTCCTGGCACAAGCATGACTAGACCTTTTCATTCTCCTATGTTTTCATGAAGTAAGCACGTCTTTTTGTCTTTCTAATTTACTTCCTATTTTACTTCGACGTCTGTGCATCTGGTGGCATAATCACCTCTTACAAACTTTCTAGAGTGGTTTATGTAGAAAAAGACTTTCACCTGCATTTGGGTCTTAGTGTGCCTATTGGGAAAAGTGTGGTGACTCTTACCAGGTAGATGCAGTTGTGTAGTCTCCATGCAGCATCTTGAGCTACATTCAATAGCAACAACAACTGTGGGTGTCATAGAGGTCTGTGCTGTGGAAGTTTGTGGCAGTGGTGATGCCCATGTAGGTTGTTAAAGTCCTCAGTGGCAAGACCTTTTGGAGTCTTCCTATTCTCATTTTCCTCACAATGGGGAGACTTGCTGAGAGGATCTCTATTGGTGTGTGTGAGGTTTCGCACAGCCTACAAGCAGCTGCAGTGGCACTGGATTCTAGACATTGGTGCTCAGAATGGTTGTGGGGCCAGGATCCCAGGCTTAGGACCTTGCAAACCTGTTGTGGCACCTGTGCCTTGTGGTACAAGTTTGTTTTCTGTGGCAGAGTTAAGTGTTGATTGCCTACAGAGCCAAGATCTGTAACTGTGAGATACCTCCTAGAATCTTGGGCCCAGAGGGCCAGTTTATAGCTGTGATCTTAACCCTGTGGATCAGGGCACAGCACTGGCCCAACCCTGGAGAAGAAAGGGTGCTCTGGAAATTTGGGCTTAGGAGCATGGTATGGCTGCAATTTGGAAACCTCAGCCAACAGGATTCAGTGGCAACTTGGGTACCTAAGAATGAGGCACCATTTAATGACTCTGGACCTTGGGATTGTGGGGTTCTGTGGGACTAGGTGCAGGAGCAACAAGTACCCCAGAATGGCAGAGCACAGCTGTTGTTTGGGCATGAGTAAGGCAAGGAGCAGCACAGTGATTGATTACCCCACTCCCCAGAGAGAGGAGTGTCTCAGCAGCTCAGACCCTAGGGGACTAGACCAGCTCTGAGAAAGCAAGATATTAGAATTGTTTGGCCTGTAGAACAGGTGTGTCAATGCAGCCACTGTTCTGTTTCCCTAAGACACAGGGTACTAACTCAACTCAGCTCTTGAATGCATAGCTACGCATCTTAGACAAAGCACCATTTCCCCAGGGGATGATGTGCCTGTTTAGCTCAGTCCTGGGAAACTTAACTATTCTGGGTGGTCCAGACACCATTTCTTAAGAACATAGAGCATCACTTTAGCATAGACACCAGGGTGTATGACCACTTTGGACAGCCAAGATACCATTTCCTAGAAGACAGAATGCTATCTCAACTTATGCACAGGGTCAGACATGACTATTCTAGGATGCCATGGTGCTGTTTTCCCAGGATCAGGATATTGCTTTGGCTCAGGCAGAGGTGCATGACTATTCTGGGCAACCAAATACCATCTCTCCATTTCTGGCATTACTTCTGCTCCAGCACAGGTCGGGCAGGGTGCAGTAGGAGCTGGGAGGATTATGTGAAGAAACTGTGCCAAGCCACCATTTCCTTGGGAGGCAGTGTGCAGCCCCTAGGGGAAGGGTACAGCAGCCACTGGAAAGGACATATGGAGCAACTCTGCCAGGGTACTGTTTTCCAGGGAAAGAATGTACAGTTTCAGCTCAGGTCCCTAGAAGCAGGACAGAACTAGGAGAGGTAAATGTAGTGATTCTGCCAAGCAACAATTCCCCAGGGGGACTGTACAACTTTAGCTTCGGTCCCCAGGTGCAGCACACAGCAATGACTGGGAGAGGTATATAGAGCAGTTCCGCCAAGGCAATGTTTCCTTAAGAGGCAGTGCACAGCTTTAGCTCAGTCACCTGAGGGTAAGTCATAGCAACAACTAGGAGGGCTAAAGCAGCTACATCAGGGCCTCATTTCCCAGGAGGGTGTGTGTGTGCAGGCCCAGCTCTGGCCTTGGCGGACAGAGTACAACTGAAGCCTGGGGAGACAGGTGGAGGAGCTCCACTCCTTCTTGACTTTATGGGGAAGGGGGTGACAGCTGGTCATAGCTCAGCTTGGGGATGTTGGGCCACCAGCTGGGGATGGTTTGGTGGTGGCTTGGCCTCAGGAATGAAGATATGCCATGAGCACTCACCCCTGTAGCAAGGCACACTCTAGTGGTAGTTCTAGTTCCAGGATAGTATAATATTGTCACTGCATGGACCACGGAGGGCAGGGCACAGTATCAGCTCCTTTTGTGGCGAGAGCACAGCTGTGTGGGCTCCAGTTAGCTCTTTCAGCTGGGTTTAGTGCCTGTGAGGACTGCAGGGGATCCCAGTGGTGAGGGCTATATGTGTCCCAGATGTTGATGGTGGCTACTGGGATCTTATTGTTTAACTTTTCCCCATGTGGAGGTTCCTTCTGGTTCCCAGCTGGTATCCACTGGGAGTGAAATGGTGGAGGCCAGGTGTTTACTTCTCTTCTCTGTGATTATCCTGAGTTTCTGTGCTCACCAGGATTTCTGTTACTCCTTTGATGTACTTCAGTGCTCTCCCTTAGTTATTTTCCTTAAAATAGAGATGTTCATTCATTACTTTGGCTCTCATTGTGGGGAGGAAGAGCAGTAGGGGCTTCTAGTAGACCATCTTGCTGATGTCACTTCTCAGAAGTAGTGAGGTTTTAATAAAGCTAAACAGATGAAAATTAAAGTTTTTTTTTTTTTTTTGTTCTGAGACTGTCTCCTTTGTTTCTCTTTTGGACATTAAATTTATTCCTTTTTATTTAAATAATGGTAACAAGAGATGGTAAGGATTTTTGGACTTGGTTTTTAAAATTTGTACTTGACAAAATAAAAGTTGACACTTCATTTCGAATGGCCTTTTTTAAAAATTGTGCGGACGATGAAATCTCAAAGTCTGGGAACCACTGATTTATGCCTTGAGGTCAGACCCAAGGCTTACATCAACTCTGGTAAGTTGTCCTGTGTATCCAGTTAACAAAGTAGATATTCAATATTCCAGAGTATTGGCACACTATGTCTATTCCACAAGCATGACTAGACCTTTTCGTTCTCCTATGTTTTCATGAAGTCAGCATGTCTTTTTGTCTTTCTAATTTACTTCCTATAGCTTTATGCTCATTTCTTACAGCCAGTGACATTATATTTATCAAATATCTTAATTAAATTAAAAAATGGTCCCTGTGATTTATTATGGGGGAAGTAGAATACAGTTAAAATTATCAAGTTAAAAGTAAAATAAGAGATCACATTAAATTACCCCATTTTATAGTCTCTGGGCTACAGATGCCAGTAGCCATACATTTTGCTAAAACTCAGAGACAGTTAAACAATTTGTCTGGGGTTTGGGATCTAGTTACTAGAAAATTTAAAATCTGGTTACTATGGCTATTTTTCTTCACTCATTTAATTGGGTATAAGTCCTGGTAATTGACCTCTCAATTGAGCTCCCTTGCCTCCCTGTCTTGCTCTATTCCACTCTCCCCACCCCTACTGGCACTTTTGCCCACATGAGAGCCTTATGCTGTGCAGTGTCTTTCTCCTGTTTACCACTAGCCATGTTCATCTATCCTTCTTCCAACTTTAATCTTTAGACAGCTGTAAACATAACATTCTCCTGTTCAGAGTTTTTTAGGACGTTTCATTACTGCCTGGATGTCATTCAATCTCCACTGCCCATCATTTAAAGCCTCCCCCAGTCCAATTCTATACACATATTTCTAAACTTCAGACTAAACTTTCTACACATAGGAGAAAAATAAAATTCTTTTCATTGAAAGAGGAAGGAAAAGGAAATGAATTAATCATTGAACATCTACTAGGTGTTTGTCTTAGTTGATTTGGGTTACTCTATAACAAATTACCAAGGACAGAGTGACTTAAACAACAGAAATTTCTCATGGTTCTAGAGTCTGAGTAGTCCAAGATCCAGAGTCTGGTGAGAGCTGGCATCCTAGTTTCTCAATGATTGACTTCTCATTGTATACTCACATAGCCAAAAGAAAACTCATTTCTCTTTTTATAGGGGCACTAATCCCATTCATGAAGACTCCACCCTCATGACCTAATTACCTCCCCAAGTCCCCACCTCCTAAACCATCACATCAGCAGATAGGGTTTCAACATATGAATTAGGGGGACACAAACATTCAGTTCACGATAGTACTAGACCAATTTATGCACATTTTCATATTTATTTCTTCCCAGAAATCTATGAAATAGATATTATTATTACCATTTCACAAATGAGGAAACTGGGGCTCAGAGGCTCTATGAAACATGTGAAAGTTTATAAAAATGATGAGTAATAGAGATGTGATTCAGGTCTTTCTGCCCCTCAAACATCTGTTCTTTCTGCACTTTCAGCACTCCTGTCTTTTAATTTGGGAAATACAAATTTTTGTTCCAGCCAAAACAATTATCAGCACCAGTTGAGAGACAGGGACCGTTTAGAAAAAGAACTAAAAGTTTCCATGCAGCTTCTAAAATTATACCAAATATTTGGCCCAACACCTGCCACTATTCGGAACAGCAGTTCAGAAATTCCAGACTTGACAGGGAAGTTTCTCCAGGATGCTGAGAGGATTCACTTCACTCAGTGATATTACCATTTTTATGTTTCAATCTGACATTTCAGTACCGAAGGATAGGTGCCTCATTGAGCCCATTTTTATCACTAGAATTTCACAGCTCAGAGTGGGAAAGGACCTTATTTAACTCCTCAACAAATGAATCTGATGGAATTCAATGAGGTAAAGTGACTTTCTTAAGGTCATACAGCTAAGAAGGGGCAAACATAAGACCAGGAAGGTCCATTATATCAGTGTATGTAGAAATTCCCTATTATTATCTATCAATATGAGATATTCCTGAAACAGAAAATAAAACAACCATCAATTGAATTTTAAAATTTTAAACATTCTTTCAGTATTTAAAAGTTTAAGGGGCAAAAATGCTGTATTGACGAAAATCAAAGACCGTAATATTGAAGAACTTTAATTAGACATGTTAGGGATATCTTCAGTCTTACCTGAAAAGAATCTCGAAGGAAAACAAGACATGTAGAGGGGGAAAAAACCCCAAAAACTCTATGATCCTAAATGTCATTCCCTTGTCCATGGTGGCAACGTTAATTATGACCCTCTTTTACTGCCTAATGTGACTTCTGAATCCTCAACACAGCACTCCAGGCAACCACCAGTAAGAGAAGTGACTTGACATGCAAAATGAAATCTATCTTCATAATTGAGCTACCAGCAAGAGCAAACAGACCAAAAAGACATCAACATGGTCAAATACAGGCCATTCAAGGGGACAATAAGTCAATTAGATTGCCTGAGTATGGTTCACAAATAGCACAGTGTGAAATTAACATAAGGGAGGACTTGACAAAAAGTTTAATTGAATTTTCTCCTTTAATAATGTCTTTGCCATATTTCAAGTCATCTTTCCTAAAATATTATAACATATTTTTGAAACTGTTTGAATTCCTGAGCCATTAGCCTTTTTTCTCTTGGTGAAGATTTAGTTACATCTTTCCCTCTGCTTGTAGAATGGGGCAGTTCTGACCATTAGAACATGTGCTGAGTGATTTGGGTGGCTCTTTGAATCACTTACAAATTGAAGCACTCAAACAATTTTACATCAATATATTCTTCAGTGTCTGCACATGCCCAGATGTCTAAACACAAGAGAAGAACTCTTAAAAAAAAAAAAAAAAAAAGAGTATTTTCAGCAGCCTCAAATTTCTATGCATTATACATTCCTGGAACCCTGATAACATCCAAATTGAAGCACTCTGGGAGGTTTGGAGAGCTTGTATGATTTTAAATTGTCCTATACATGCCTCTGACCTCATGTACTTCACAAATTGAAGAACCTTTCAATTTTGAACATTTCGGTAATTTTAAATCAAGGCATGTGCATCTAGCTTAAATTTTGTACTTGCATATTTAACTTATACTTACGTCACGTAGACCAACTGAAAGATAAATCATTATTCTGATGTATTTCTAGAAACTCACTTACATTTTCAAAGAGATTTTTAGTGTGTTTCTCTTTGCTGTTTGTGATTAAATCAACATAGCAAAAGCATCGCAGGTTGAAGAGGTATGTTTACTACACTTGACTATGTTTGCTGCACTTGAATTTGAAAATGCCAATACAACACTGTGCCTTGCTCTAAGAAATTAAAGCTGTGTTACCATTAAGGCTGACATTTGGTTATTTACACTGAGTATCACAACTAGTAAGATTTGACTACAAAAGAAAACTTAGCTCTTTTCTTAAAACAAGCTAGCCATGATAGCGAGAGTTCGACAGTGGGAAACTTCGAGCTTGTGAGGCCCTAAAGAGTTTTTATTTCCAAAGGTACAAATTATTGAATTTAGAATAAGAAGGAGCCTCTGTGGGTACTCAAGTCTACAGTTATATTACATGACTAAATGAATGAATAAAAGCTCTGTACATTATAATTTGGAATGCACTGAATTTGCAAACCTCCCACACCCCAGCCCCCCAAAAAGTAAAGAAAAAGCAAAAGAGTCTGCCATCAGATCTCACAGAATAACTCCATGGGAATTCTCCACATGAAAGATTACAGGATATGACCTACAGGATACATCACCCTACACAGTCATAAATTAAATTTACTGTAAGAACCATACAAACAGGGAAAAAAAGAATCATAGAGCCGTACAATCAAAGCAAGCCTAAAATTAAGGGTATTGATCATTTGCCTAAGAAGTGAGAGCACAAAACCATAAAGTGATAAATGGTATTATTATTAGAGGCGCTCACCCAGCCTCTTGTGTTCCCAACAGAAAATTGATACTGTTTTAAATGTTTTGCCATTGTAATTTTTTAATATGTCAACCAAATGTTTTCTCTTATCTAATTGCTAAAGCACAATCAGGAATAATTTTTAATTCAATGTTAAGTATTCATTTGAAATAAATAATTGCTTATGTTTCACGTGCAGTCGAAGGAAAGCCCTCAATTCATCTAATTCTGAATTTTTCTGGTTGCTTTTCTCTTACATAAAATTTCTAGACAATATAGTTGCATTTTCCCTAAGTAAACATGAATAAATCAAGCCCAGAGCCCATTCTCCAAACTGAGAAGATTGGAAAATGTAATTTCCCACCCTGAGCTCTCAGATGAATAGCCATGAGTACTTCTTAGCAGCTGGGACAAGGAGAAAAAAAGATACGTGGAAAGTATACCTCTGTTTTTAAATAAAAGTAAAGACTTGATTTTAAGTAGAGGTTAGGGTCAGGCCAGGTCAGACATTTGATTCCCTGGGTCAGGCCACTTCAGTCTGTGACCTACCAAGAGAGGCATCATGTTCTAACTCTTCTCTGACAAAAGCAGCAAAAACAAAGCATTTTAATACAATCTGGACTAATTAGGCTTCCAAGTTAGAATAAAAGAACATTAAAAAAAAAAAAAAGACATAGAGCCTTTCTTATTTTATGGCAATTAAAAAGAGTACTGTGATCAAATAATGGCTTATGTCAAAAGTGGCATGAGGCAAATTATCCTGTTTCCCAAATTTCAGGAAAATCATTTTTCCAAACTAATAGGATTACCCATCACAAAGAATGTTTGAAACTTCTATTTTATATGCCAACAAATACAACCATAGAAAAAAGAAAACAGAATGAACAGCCTCAAGAAAGAAACATAATGGAAAAGGCTCACGGTGGCTTGTATTTGGCCTATTATTTACAAGTGAAAAATTCCTTTGTTAGTTGTGAACAGACTTTATGGCAAAACCCAATAGACCAGTCTCAGACCAAGCAAAATCCCTATACTTGCAAAAATTTGATTTATGTAAACAGGAGATCCTGGTCTCTGCCTCACTATTTACAGGAAAAAATGTTTCTGTGTACATGATGAATAGAAATTATGCATAATTGATTAGCTAATGAAAATTCCAGCATAAAACATATGATGCATGTATCCTCATTTTGAAATTTGAGAATTTCATGCTGTGGAGTTTCTTTTGTGCCTCTGAGGCATTTTTAATATATACGACTTCAAGAAATATTTTTCTTATTGCAATGAAATTGCTATTATGCTAACTCTTTAATTTTTAGTAAAGGAAATTAGTCATATTATCACTGAATAAAATAATATTGAGAGAATAAACATTTTAGAAAATACTCAAAACTACTGAAGGAATAACTTACATCCTACCATACATAAGCCTCTTTACACACAATGTCACTGCAATATTTTAAAGAAGTATCAAGAAGAAATTTAAAAGTTTATTTTTCTGGTTTTATTATTCCTTTTCATATTTAAGCTCTGGGTGCATTATGAAAAGAAATTGGTTATTTTATTCCTTCTTTTGCCTGAGCTGGGCTACCGTTGTTGTTAAACCTCTCAAAAAAATGTAAAACTTTATTCACTACGTGATCTTCTCCAACAAAAGTTTTGGCATGGAGGGTCAACTTGTCATATTTCCTCTTCACATGGTTCAATGAAAAATACAGAAAGAGCCCACAGTTCAATGAGCTAACATTGGCCCAAACTTTTTTCACACAGTACAGAATTATTTATAAATATAGTTGATACAACATAGAAAGCAGACAGTGTAGTAATGATCCCTTTTCTGTAAAATGCATGCTTATTCTTGCATTTATATCCTTGGCATGGACAAGGATGTGTAAGTGGCTGCAGCAATTAAAAACAAAAGGTAGTAATAAAAAAAGAATACAAAAGGAAAGAAAAAAAAACACACAAATACTTTATTTTTTCCAGTGCTTGCTTAGTGGCAGTTCTCATAACATCTGA
Organism: Colobus angolensis palliatus; assembly: GCF_000951035.1. Classification (NCBI taxonomy): domain Eukaryota; kingdom Metazoa; phylum Chordata; class Mammalia; order Primates; family Cercopithecidae; genus Colobus; species Colobus angolensis. The sequence goes on from NW_012123043.1 coordinate 1,806,782, forward strand.
GAATTCTCTTGAGTTAATTGGTTATTTTTTCAACCTTATGGGGGTCATAGTATTCTCTTAAGCACAGCATTAGGGAACCCCCCCTCCCACAGAAATGATAGGTTAAAGGAACATTTGGAGGACAAAAAGACAGGTCTGTGAAGGAGTGAACACTTGTAAGAAATCAAATGGAGAAATCAAAGTTGAATCCAAAAATTTCATTAATAGAAGATTGACATTAAAACAAATGAAAGACCTACAAGTATAGCCTGAGGTGTAAGTGGTAGAAGCAAAATGTTATGTACATGTGCATTTATATTTATTTATTTTTAAGATGGAGAGACTGAATCACATCTGAAAACCAATAAATGAATCAGCGCATAGAGGAGAAACTAGGTGAGACCAGCTAGAAATCCAGAGAAATCTTTCTTGGATTGTTCACAAGTACAGCGATCAAGACACAAATTTAGAGAAAGAGTTTGGGGATTGGTGAAACGTTGGTTCCTAGTTCAGCACTTCTCTTTTATCTGTAGGGTAAAAGAGTTTCCAGGAACAGGGAGGAAAATGTCTGGCATCTTTTGGAAGATCCTCTGTAATAAAATCACCTTTGGGATTGTCCCTTGGGCCTACTGGAATATTATCTTCACACACTCTAGGGAATATTCGTGTAACACAAATTACTTGGCTTATATAGTCCTCTTTGGGAAATCACATACATGTTAGACTCTAGCCCAGATAAGAAGAAATATCATTAACATTTTGCAGACATAGTTTACAGGATGACTATAAGTAACATGAAAAATATGTGAGTGTGTTCTATGCTGTATCAGGAGAGAAAAAAAATTCAACTTACAAACTATTGCTTCGATGGTTTGGTGGAAGTTCATAGTTTAGAATTTCAGCTTAGTAAATTTTGATAATCAGATTAACATTAGTGTATATATACACATACATATATATACACATACATACATATATACATATATACACATATATGCATATATAAATATATGTATATAAGCAAATACATATGTATATATATTTGTATATGTATATTATACATATATGTATACATACACATATGTATATAAAATATATATATATTTCCTAACATAACTAAGCTTACAGAGTTGGTTTGAACCTCACTGTATAGAAGCCTATGCAGTAGCAATAATATCCTAAAATTATTTTGATTTTAATACAAGGGATTTGGAATACTTGGCAAACATTAAGACCATTAACTATATTTTCAGATGAAGAACGAACAACAAAATGAGATGCCATGGTGCTAGTTATTTTAACTACTCAAAGATAAAAGAAAGAATGGGCCATAGGCAGAGTCTACATAGTGTGATTTTTCAGGCACTGAATATTTTGCAACATTCCATAACTCCTCCTTTGACTCTCAAAAATATTTCCCTCAAAAGATCTTCACTCTATCTAAAATTCAAACACCAGTCAATCTATTTTGAGTACCAATTTAGATTATTTAAAGTTATACTTAAATGCTTCACTAGGAGGAGATATGTATTAAAACATCAATAACCACAAAGTCTTTAGGGTAAATTAGTTTATTAGATTAGCTAACCAATTATCTTGAAAATCCCAGAGAGATACATCCATCTTAGTGCATGTGAGGAAGTCTAGGCTTGATGTGGGTAAAGGAGAATTGTTTAAGAGGTTAAGGTGGCACGAAGGACAGTGTACTGTCCCTCTACTAGAAGAGAAAACTATTTCAAAAGGAAAATAGAAGAAAAGAAAAAAGAAAAGAAAAGGAAGGGAAGGGAAGGGAAGGGCAAAGAAAGTATCTTAGAAAACTTCACTGTGATTGTTTATTGCTGTACAACAAATCACTCCCAAACAAGGTGGCTTAAAAGAACCACTCTCACTTTACTATGTCTTAGAGTTTCTATAAATCAGGAATTTGGAAGAGCTTGGAAGTGTGGTTTTGGTTCCAGGTCTCTCATTAGGTTACTTAGCCAGTATATAGAATTAGAACAGAACAATGCAGGGCTCAGTCAGCTAGGGACTAGAAGAGCATTTCTCACCCTCTTTATGTAGTCTCAGAACCTTTTCAAGTGACCTCTTCGTGTGGACTAGTTTTAACTTCTTAGCATGAAGCATGGCAACATAAGTGAGGCCAGACTCTTTATATGTGCTTAAAGGTTTAATAGGTCTAATAGCAAAGAAAATTGAATAAATTTTTATAATTTAGCATCAGAAATCACAGTATAGTACTTTTGCCCTAAGGTATTGGTTTAAATAAGTCACAAAATGCCTCTTAAATAGAAAGAGAGTCAAAGTCACACTGCAGGAAAAGCATATGAGATGGAAAATACTGTTGCAGTCATCTTTGGAACATACAATCTGCTGTAGCCTAGGATTAGCTTTAGACATCAACTTTAGCTTTACCACCCTTTGCGCATCCATCCATATAGTCAGCATAATTATACCTGCATGTTATCACCAGTGCAAGAAAATTTCAGCTCATGAAATCTTTCTGAGGGAATAATCACTAAAACCATAGAAGATTGAAAGAACTATATCCATAATCAACTGTAATAAAAGTTCATATTTCTTGAGAATTTACCATATAACCAGCTGTGCTTAGCTCATTAACTTCTCAAAATTACCTATAATAAATGCATATGAGGAATTTAATATTAAAGATTATAAATGAAAAAGCATTACTTTACGTTTCTGTAGGACATAACTAAATTTCCCTTAGTTATGTCAGATCTAGCTGACATCCCTTTTTCATAGCTGAACAGAAACAGTGAGAGAGACCTGGTTACTCTAAATTCATAATTCATATAAGTCTCCTGAGGTTTTCTATTCTCTGTCTGAGGAAAGAGACAAACCTTAAGTGAACTAATTCTTATAAAAATTTCAACTTTGGACCAATGCAACTGAATTATTAATGTGTAACAAAAGAAATTAAGAACACTTTTTGGGGGGAAATTACAATCTGAAGCTTCTACGATTTTTTATAAGCAATGTCTTACCTACAAAAAAAAACTTACAAAACATGAGAAGACAGATAAATAAAAACTGTACAATGCAAGGCAAAGAGAGTAAATAAGAGGAGCAGGAGAATGGAACAAAAGAAGTATTTGAAGAAATAATGGCTAAGAATTTTCCCAAACTAATGAAAACATTATTGATCCAAGATTTGAGAAGCTCAGACAATACCAAGAATGATAATTAGAAAAAATAAAACACCCAGACACATCAAAATTCAAATGCTGAAAACCAAAGACAAAGACAAAAATCTTAAAGGCAGCCAGAGATTGATTTTTGAAAATTCAACGTTAAATTTTATGACTGACTTTTGAAGTTAAACAATGGAACCTAGAAAACAATGCAGTAATATCTGCAAAGTTTCCAAATGGGAAAGAACCTGCCAATTTATAATTTGAATTCCTTAGTATACATCTTTCCAAAATTGAGGCAGTTTAAACTTATTTTCAGGTTCCTGCCCCCAACCACCATCCAAAAGAGCTAAAAAATGTGTGCCAGTTGACTTGCACTATAAGAATTACTAATGAAGTTTTTTCAGCTTGAAATAACAGATGAAAGCATAAAGCCACAGGAAGAAAAGAGAAGTACCAGAAATGATAAACTTGAGAAATACAAAAGACTGTGACTTTCAAAACAACAGTAATGAGTATGCCTTGTTGTTTTCTAACATAAGGAGAAATAAATTATATGTCCATGATATAAAAAAGCATGGATGGGCATGGTAAGTGAATAGAGTTACATGTTTTCAAATTTCTAACATCATTCAGAAAATGGTAAGCATTCTAATAGAAGGGAGATTGTAATAAGTCAAGGATACATATTTTAAAATTTATCATAACCAGAAAATTATAATAAAGTATATTTATAAACCTAATAGAAGAGATAAAAATATCACTAAGAATATAGAATATATACAGGATATAATTAACCAACTGGACTTAATATTTATAAAACCCTATATCCAAGAGTTGAAGAATAGATATTATTTTGTAATACTCCATGGAATATTTAAAATAATAGAGTAAATTAGTGTTAGAACACAAGTATGAACAAATTTTAAAAGACTAACATTAAAAGCATGTTATGACAATAGAAATTAATTTAAAAATCAACAAAATTAAAATCAAACAACTATAGCTAGAAAATCCCCACATGACTGGAAATTAGGCAGCATATCAGAATATCAAAATGAAAATTAGAAAATATTTGACCTGAATATTAATCTCCATCTGCCTATCTCTTAGAAGGACATTTTTCATTGGAATCAGGGCCCACCAGGATAATCCAGGATGATCTCCTTCCCTCCAGATCCTTGACTTAATCACATCTGCAAAGGCCTTTTTTCCAAATAAGTTAACATTTGTAGGTTCTGAGAACTGGGATACAGACACATTTTTGAGGCCACCACTCAAGCTACTACAAACCTAACAGGATTTTGTCTTGGAAATTAATAAACTGATTCTAAAATTATATGGGCATACCTCAAATAACCAAGTCAAACTTGAGGAAGATGAACAAACTTGGCAGACTTACGTTTTCTGATACCAAGATTTACTTTAAAACTACAGTAACTAAGATAGTAGTTAGTACAAATATAGACAGAGAGATCTGTGAAATAGAATACAGAGTTCAAAAAACGCACACACAGTTTATAACAAAGGTTCAATGACAGTTTAGTAGGAAAAGGGCAATTCTTTAACTAAATGATGCTGAAGTAGTAAAGCATCCACATAGAAACAAAGAAAAAACAAACTACCTGATTTCTACCTTACCCAGTATATAAAAATTTGACATGTGTCTTAGGTAAGGTCTCTAGAAGGAGAGACTACCATCATGATTTATTCCATGAGATTTATTGATAGCGTGATCTCCAGGAAGAAAAGAAAAGTATGGGAGAGACTGAAGCAAAATAAGGGAGAGTAAAAAACTGACAAGGATATGGTCTTAGGTAAAGTCAAGGCTTGACTTGATCCACTGTTCATGCCTCTGAAGCATAGACTGTATTACCCCATTACCTTTCCCTTATCAAGGAACCTGGCATTTTATACAGCTGTATGAGTGAGTTATTTGCTGTTGTCATGGTTTGAGGGAGAGGTATAACTTCCCAAGTGAGTCTCTGAGCCATCAGCAACTAACAAAGCAACTTGAGATAGATGGATGCACTGAGCTGAAAAAAATAGGATCTGGTAAGGGCACTATAATACTTCTAGTAAGTATTATAGTAAGTAAGTATTGTAGTAAGATAGTAAGATAGATCACAAAAGTAAAACAATAAAATTTTTGGAAAAAAATAGGAAAAATATCTTCAGGTACTTAGGGACAGGTAAATATTTCTTTAATAAGGCACAAAAAAACTACCTATAAAAATAAATTGATTAAATTAATTTTAAAAACATCAATAACTTCTGGTAAATAAAAATAAACATCAGTAAGACAATGAAAAGGAAAGTCATAACACTTCATATAGCTACAAAGAAATCTTATCCAGCATATATAAAGAAACTCTACAAATTAAATAGGCAATCTAATTTTAGAAATGGACACATTTGACTATTGCATATCAATATAACAAGAGTTCTTCAACCTAATTACCTAAAGCAAAGCAAATTTCTAAATAAAGCATATATGTTTTGACTGTCAATGTATCCCCTAACCCAATATTAGCAAGGGGGTAGAGGATAGGGTATATGCATGAAGTGCAATTTTACAACATATTACAGAATGTAAAATGTATGAAAACTCAGCAATCCCACTTCCAGGAATTTAACTTAATCAGATAACTATATAAGCATGAAAGCAATAATAGGCACAACAATGTATATTATAGCATTGTTTATAATGGTAGTTGATATGGTTTGGCTATGTTCCCACCCAAATCTCATCTCGAACTGTAGCTCCCATAATCCCCATGTGTCATGGAAGGGATCTGGTGGGAGGTAATTGAATCATGGGGGAGGGTTTTTCCTGTGCTATTCTTTCTTGCCTGGCGCCATGTAAAGCATGCCTTTGCTCTTTCTTTGCCTTCTGCCATGATTGTGAAGCCTCCCCAGCCACGCTGAACTGTGAGTCAATTAAACTTCTTTCCTTTGCAAATTACCCAGTTTCAGGTATGTCTTTATTAGCAGCGTGAGAATGGACTAATACAGTAGTAAATAAAATGAAAACAATCTAGATATTCATAAAGAACCAGTCAATACAGTATAACACATCCCAACAACACAATAGCATGCATTGACACAGAAGACATCCATTACACTGTTTGAAAATATACATACGAACTGTTGAAGAAAATATATAGTATGTTTTTATGTGAAATTGTGTAGATATATATATATACAGAATTGTGTGTGTATGCAAACACACACATCTATGTATGTAACTATAGACATAGAGATACCTAAAATATGTTCATAAAAATATGAATGTTTTGTATCTCTGGGCTGTACAATTTCAAATGATTTTTACTTTCTTCTTCATATTTTTACAACAACATTAAAATGTTTATAATCATCATGAATAATGTTAATTTTTCTTACGTAAAAATCAATTTTAAAATCATTTTAATGTCCAGTGCTTTACTGTGGAAGACAACAAAGCAATGTTATTTGGTAGGGGGAGGGCCAGGAGGAGGGTGTGTTAGGAGGAGGGCATGTTGTATGTGAAGACGGCTAAAACAAAAGAAAACTAAACACATTCTCAGATATAAGATGATTCAGATTATATGCACTATCCTCAAAATACTACTTGAAGATATTATCCAATTTGGGGCACGGAAACAAGTAAAACCTGAAAGAACTAGCAATTATTAAATCTGCTTGGAAAGGATAATTTTTAGTGTGAAAGAAAAAATATAAAATATAAAAATTGATAACTGAATATAAAGATAAAGCCCCAAACTACACTACTAAAGACCAACATATTAGTAAGGGACAGGAGAACTAAAGTGTGTGACATACCTGGTGTCATATAAGGGACCACAAAAGCACATCACAGAAGGTTTCCGAGGAAGGCCTTTGCACAAGGGAGATGGCTGCATTCCAATTATGGATTGTGTGTAAATTTAGGCAAGTTACTAATTTCCCTTATCAATAGTTTTCTGTTTAATAAGGCTTCTCCTACTGTACTATTTATTCTTCATATGATAGCCCCACACCCCTATCCATTCTCTATCCTTCTCTGTGCAGCATTATGGCTCAGGAGACTGACTCCTGTGAGCTGCCTACAAGCTGCCAGCTAGGCTCATCCCACGGAAGGCACCGGAAGGAACAAAGAGAAGAAGAGGGTAGCAAGATCAGGGCATTTCTTCCCCACTCTCTCCTTGATTTGCTCTATGTCTCTGGCAGTAGCTATGTCCCTTCTTGAGTATGATTACAGCTCCTGTTGTACAGCTGATGCTCCTCCAATCCTCCATGCTTCTATAGTAGCTCTCATTGATCTCCAAAAACACTGCTTCCTCACCTTGTTCCTTCCCCTGTGAAGATAACAAATGTCTGTTGTTTCTGGTTTGTGGGTCTCACGCCTGCCTCTTTCTGGTTTCCCTAAGCAAGCCCACATCTCAGGAAGCAGGCGCTTCATTGAGGCAAGCGCCTCAATGGATTATCTGGGATAAAACCTGCTTCCTATTGAAACTCTAATTACTATAAATATGCAAAACTAGTTTTGTTGTGAGGCTTATATGAAGAAATTCATCTAAATTGTTAATATAGTGTTAAGCATGTAGTATTTAATAAATCTTATTTTTAAAATAAACACTTCATTTTATAAGTTTAGCAAACCATCCTCAAGCACTTCAAGATTGGCAAGACCACTTCTATTGTAAACATATTGATATTATCTCTTATTTCGATGGTATTACATTATTTGATTCTCCTCTAATTCTCTTTATCCTAATTCCTTGTTCAAAAATCAACCTTTTGATTTTTATTGTTTATTTAGATTCACTGGTAAAAAAAAAAATCCTGATAGCAGATGTATCATGATAGTCCATTCTCTGTGATGATTATTTCTCATTTCAAATTAATGAACTAGCATTCTAATTCTAACTTGACTCCGAAGCTAGCCTGATGAATGAAAATGAAAACACTATGTTGCTTTAAATATTCTTCTCTTTGATAATATTCTTATGGTAAATGAATGAGTTGTAATTCTGACTTTATACAAACATCTCATGAGCTTGGATATTTTCATTCAGAAATTCAAGAATTATCTATCCTGCTACATAGTTCCATGACCTAGGGATATTTCAGCACATTAAAAAAGACCAGTCCCTATCCACATGGATCTTGCATTCTGAGCGGGGAAACAGGAGTAAACCAATGCTTAAAAGGAAAACAATGATCAGATGACAATAAGAACTATGCAGAAAATTAAAACACGGTGATGTCATAGTGAGTAGGTTTAGATGAGGTTGCTAGGACAGGCTTCTCTGGGAAGATGATCTTAGAACTCATCCCTAGATGTCAAGAAAAAGGCAATCATGACAAGATAAGGAGAAACATGGAAAGCAGAGAGAATTGCTAAGTATAAAAACCCTAAAGTGAGAATGAGCTAGAGGTTCCAAAGATGAGGCTTATAATGATCTGTTCATGGAACAGAAGGAATGCCAATGTAGTCTAGAAAGTGATGGAAAAAATTGTATAAGATGAAACAAGAGAGATAGACAGCTAGTGAGAAGTTCATCTAGGACTAGGTAGGAAAAGTTTGTGTAATTTTTATTCAGTGTTCATTTGCTCTGGTGCATTGACAGGATAGACAGATACGGTAGGCTTAACCAGGTTTGGGGTTTTATCAGATGACTGTGACAAAAGGAAAAGAGGGGCAAGGTAGATAAATATATAAGTAATCAGAATCTAAACTAATAATGACATAAAGGGGAGACGGAGACTATTATGGCAGTGGGATCAATGACTTGAACATTTCATTGCTGAAGTAAAAATTCTGGACTCAGTGATGTAGAATCAGAGGTGGTTGTTAGAACGGGAAGCTTGGGATAGAGAACTTGAGGAATATGTGATAAGGTTACAATGCTGAGTGTATGTTGCTGAGGATGAAAAAATATATCATTGAATACCAAGAGATCAAGGAACTGAAGATGATACAAGGTAATGCATTCCAGAGAACACAGTGAAAGTGACTGGAGGGCAGAAAAGGGTGGAGGTTTGAGGCCTTTTAGGAGATACTTAGAGATATGGGGAACAGAAGGAATTCATAAAATTATACGCTAAAGCTTGAGTTTCTAGTGAAGGCTATGATAAATAACGATGTGAATTTAATCTAAAGGTCCATTATTAAACTATGAAAACACTATGTCCCTAATAGCATCTCACCCTATTTTGTGGGAAAGAAGAAACATTTACTAAAATTAAAATGACAAGGAATTCTTGAAATGGAAAATGAATCCTTAGATGTCATGCAACCTAATTCAATGGGTTCTTAAAAGACTGTATCATAAATAAATAAAAAGAGCTCTCCAGTGTGAAATCCTATAATTCACTCTGGAACATACAGACTTATATGGAACACGTAATTCACTCTGGAACGTACAGACTTTAATGTTGGTATGTATCTCAATTCTCTGCTGTCATGTGACAGCTAGCTTCTCTTGTACTCCTGGGAGACTGAATGAATCCTTCTGCTATCTCCCAATCCTTAGGCCTAAATTGTTCCAGTCTTTTAGTTGTTTCAAATTTATATTCTAGAAGATTCCCCAGAAGGGGCCTATGTGAACAATATTCTCTGAGTTCTCATATTGTCATATTAGTTTGTCAGGAGACTTTATAATTTAAGCTCAGTTTGGCTGGAAATAAAAACTTTGACTCACACTTTATTTCTCCTTCTTCAAAAAAATCCCCCATTTTCTTCTCGCATAAAGAATTGTTGGCAAAAATCTGGTAACAATCTAGGTTATTTTTATTAATAAATTAGTTGTTTGTTTAATCACAGTGCCAAAGGCTTCTTTTCTTTTTTGTAAAGTCCAACAGTTTACCAAAACGTGTCTCTATGTTGATCCATTCTGAGTTGATTTTCCCAGATATATGACATGGAATTTTTATATATAATTTTAATCTCATTTTTCTATCTTTTATTAGATACCTGATATATATCTTATTTTATTGTAGTAAAACATATATTACAACAAGCCATTTTAACAATTTTAAAGTATGCAATTCAGTGGCATTAAGCACATTCACAATGTCGTGAAACCATTACCACTATCCACTCCCAAACTTATTCATCATCATCCTCAATGGAAACTCTCCACCGAATGGTAGTGGAATAGTAGTAGAAATAGAAATAGCTTCCCATTTCTACTCTGCAATCCACCTTGATCGCCTGTATTCTACTTTCTGTCTCTATGAATTTGCCTATTCTGGGTACCTCCTCTAAATAGAATTATATAACATTTGTTCTTTTCCATTTGGCTTATTTCACTTAGATAATCTCATCAAAGTTCATTCACACTGTAGCATGTATCAGAATTTCACTCCTTTTTAAGGCTGAGTAATAGTCCTTTGCATGCATTTACTATACTTTATCCACTAATCTGTTGATGGATATTTGGGTTGCTTCCAACCTTTGGTTATTGTGAATAACACTGCTATGAATATTTGTATACAACTATTTGTTTGAGTCCTTGCTTTCAATTTTATTATTTTTTAATTTTTAATTTTCTTTTTAGAGACAAGATTTTGCTCTATTTTGCTCTGTCACCCAGGATGGAGTGCAGTGACATGATCATAACTCACTGCAGCCTTGAACTGCTGGGCTCAAGGGATCTTCCCCACTCAGCCTCCCAAGTAGCTAGGACTACAGGCACTCACACCCTTCTTTTTATTTTTGTAGAGACAGGGTGTGGCTATGTTACCCAGGCTGTTCTTGAACTCCTGGCCTCAAGTAATCCTTCTGAATTGGCCTCCCAAAGTGCTGGGATTACAGAAATTGTTTTAGGTATGTATCTAGTGAAGTGAAATTGCTAGATCACATGTTAGTTCTATTTTTAATTTTCTGAAGAAACACCAGTTTTCCTCAACAACTGTGCCAGTTTACATTCCTACTAGTACTAGTTAGTTTCCATTCTTTTGATAAAAGTCATTTTAATGCGTGTGGGGTGGTGTCTTGTGATTGTCATTTGCATTTTCCTAATGACTAGTGATATTGGGCATCGTTTTACCTACTTATTGGTCATTTGTATATCTTCTTTGGAGAAATGTCTATTTGAGTTCTTTGTCTATATTTAAATTGGGTCTTTTGTTTGTGTTTTAATTGTTGAATTTAAGGAATTCTTTATACATTCTCGATATTAATCCCTTAACAGATATATGATTTGCAAATAGTACCCCCATTCTGTGGGTTGACTTTTGACTCCCTTGATAGTATCCTTTCATGTGCAAGTTTTTAATTTTGATAAAGCTCAACTTACCTATTTTTTATTTAATTGTCTGTGCTTTTGATGTTACATCCAAAAAAATCATCACCAAATCCAATATCATAAAGATTTTCCCCTATATTTTTTTCTAAGAGGTTTATAGTTTTAGCTCATATTTTTAGCTCTTTGATCTATTTGAATTTTTTTATATGCTGTAAGCCAAGGATCTAACTTCATTCTGTTGCATGTGGATATCTAGTTTTCCCAGCACCACCTGTTGAAAAGACTACAGTTTTCCCCATTGAATGGTCTTGGCACCTTTATTGAAAATTAATTGACTATTATATGTCAAGGTTTATTCCTGAGTTCTGTATTTTATTCCACTTATCTACATTTCTATCCTTAGGGCAGTACCACACTATTTTGATTACTGTAGCTTTGTAGTAAGTTTAGAAATCAGGAAGTGTGAGCCCTCCAACTTTGTAGTTTTTCAAAATTGTTTTGGTTATTTGAGGTCCTTTGAGATTGTATGTGAATTTTAGGGTAAGTTTTTATTTCTGCAAAAAATATCCTTGAGAGTTTGATAGAGATTGTATTAAATTGGTGCATTACTTTGAGGAGTATAAAAATATTAAGTCTTCCAGTCCATAAACTTTTAGTCCATGAAATGCCTTTCCATTTATTTGTGTCATCCTTATCTTAGTAACGCTTTTTAGTTTTCTGTGTATAAGTCTTTTGTCTCCTTGGTTAAATTTATTCACATTTATATATAGTTTTAAGTCTTTATTTTCGACAGTGTATTGAGTAATAATTTCAGTATTGATGCTATTCCATTTTGTTGGTATTGTTTTTTGTGACTCTTGCATACATTTGCCACATCCGATTGGCTTATTTTTTACATCTAGTACATTCTCTCAAATCTTTCATATCTCTTTCTTCTCTTTTTGAAAATTAAAACAAAATTTTCTCCTACCCTTCTTCCATATATTTTTAGACATAATTTATTGTGTTTATTTTTTCTGATGCTCCTTATCATTTAGTTTTCATTTCAAAATGATTTTTTCTATTGTTTCTAATTATTTTCAACACCTCATTAGCCTTTTAAAATGATTTTCCCCATAACCTAATATGTAAGTTTTCTAATTCTCATTAATGCTGTTATTTTATAGTTCTATAATTTTCCTAATTTTTAGCTAATTTTGAAATAGTTACACTTTTCAAACATAATATGGGCATATCTTTTTTATAACTATATACAATACCTGACCACAGACCTTTTCTATTATTCATGAATAAGTAAGGTGAGCTTTCCTTTATTATCAGGAGGAGAGGGTAGGCAAGGTTGGCTTAATTAACTTTATCATTCTAGCACTCCCTCCCTCTAGTGCTTTTGTTTCCAGAAAGTGTTAGAAATATGACTGCATACTTTCTGAGATATGCTGGCCCTCTCCCCCTCTCTGACTTATATCTCGACCATGTCTCTCCTTTGCCCCTATTGTCCTTATCCTGCTAAATGTGGCTCTTAATCCTGGTAGTTTCTGATTGGCGCAGGGGTTTATCCTAGAAGGGATTTTGCTAGGTTAATTTTAAGTGTTCATACACCTAGACCCACCAAGCACCATACAATTTTACCACAATGCCCTTGCATTAATCTGTTAATTTGAGCCTGCAAAACCCCTTCCCAGTTTTAACTGCTGTTCTCACATTGGTTCGCTTAGAATTCCAGTTGGGTACTCATTGGCTTATTTGGCATTCTCTGGCAATCATCTGAAGTCCCATTGCTTCACCTCTCCAGCCTGCACACAATTGCTGACACAGGGGTCTTGTTGCTGTCAGCAGTTTGGCCCTTGTATCTATATTGTAAGGTCTACAGAGATATCTTAGTTTTGCTTTAGATTTATTGTAAATTTGTTGTAGATTCTCCAAAAGCTATTTTTAATTTTGCTATCCTACTCCAGTTGCTCTATTTGTTTTAATGGGGGGATGTGAGGGAACACAAAAACCCTGCTCTTGCCATCTTGTTCTAATCTGCAAAAGTTTTTAAAGAAAGAAACATTTTAACCTTTTGTCATTTATTTATGTCAATGAATGATATATGGAAATAGCATTGAAAAATCTTTTAAACAGCTGTTATGTAGTGGAGATATAGTGTCACATTGTCCCTTCTTGTTTTCTTGGTTGTATTGTAAAATACAGGAATAATATGTATTAATACTTGTACATATGTGTTTAGGTACACATACATATGTGTGTAGGTAGGTATATACATGTTTATGTGCATATTTAACAAAGAAAGGACCACTGGATTTTCCCCTTTTTGCACTGCCTTTATATTTTGAATAGCTTTTCTATAACTAAAACACTCGAGGGAAATTACCTGTCTCATGCTTATGCAAGCCACCAGCACAACACCTACAAAGAATAAACACAGGTAAATATCTCTGTTGTTGATGATAATGGTGAGGCTGTTTATCATACAAACTAAATTTTAATTATTTAAACACAAGTTTTAAAGTCTCTTCTTTTTGTGCAAAACAGGGCAAAACTATGATAAAATATATAGTTATTTTGAGTTGAACAGAATAAGAATTTCAGAACTTACCTGAATTTTCAACTTTCTTAGATTACCGATTCACACACGTGTTCAAATTGAGAAACCTAGCTTTTTTTTTTCCTCACAAGTAAAGCAAGAAATCAGTTATCTGCTTTAATGTCTAAAACGGCTGATTACTCCAAGTTCTCCTAGTGATCCTGTTTCATTCACTGACACATAAGCTTATGCTGATGCTAAATGTAAGGTGACAATTTCAAAGACATCATTCTTAAAGATTTATATTAGAAGTATAATAAAATATAATCTTCAATGTAGATACATGAGAAAACTCTCATTTCTTAAGGCAGCAGTCAAAACAGAGACGAGAGAAAAATAGAGAAACTTTTAGAGTACATGTACCATGCCAGGCACTGTAATTGGTATTGTATTTACTATACACCATAAAGATGTGGATAAACATGGGTAACATGATAAAAAAGAAAGAGGGTCCAGAGACCTAGATGCTAGACTTTCCTTTGTTATTAGGCTGTGTTACTCCAAGCTATTCATAATTAACATATGACAGTGATTTCTTAGAAAAGGCACTTGTCTCAACTAATATACAACTTCATTTCCAAATTGTTGCGATGTGCCTAATCAACATTCAAACACTTCTTATTTTGATGGGATCTCCAAATGGTGTGGAGATATGGCCCTCTCCCCCACTCTGGAAATCAAATGGAAAGAGGTGGTTCTCTCTATCTGTTCCCTGGTAATTAAAGGGCAGGTATGTGGCTTAGGCTTTTGACCATATCTTTAAATCTCAAGGGAGGGCCGCGTAGATGAAGAGACAGACAGACATTATTTATGTGACAGTGGTGAAATTGGGAGCAATAAGTCATCGTTAGTACAGTGCTGACACTGGATGGTTGACTTCTTGGGTGCCTAGCCTCAATTATTTCTAATACAATTTTCTGTAATGTGTTCTCTTGTCTGTCTATTGGTTATGCAAGGTACTATACATCATTTCAACTTTCTTTTTCTTTACTACTTCCAATAAGTAGCATTGGTTTCTATCATTTGCAACCAAGAACCTTTACATGGAAAACAAAACTTTTTGGCTGAAGCTTATAGGATTAATTGTTTAAATGGGAAGTTACAAACAATCTATAAAGGGTTTAATATCTAAACATTTGAGATTGCTTTAAATTACTAGAATTCTTATTTAATAATATTAATAATATATTACCAAATAATAATTTTTAAAATATTTTCACATAATATAAACTGTGAGCAATTAAAGATTATAGAGCTTAGACTACGTAATATACATAGCTTACTAATTTAAAAAAAATTTTAAAAACAATAAAACTGTCATCATTCAGACACAAAATTATCTTTTTTCAAATCCATGTTCTACCACTTAGTGTATTGTGAGCTTGCAAAATAAAATTTACCATCTTTAAACTTAATCTTCTTCATCTTTAAAGGGAAAGTAGTAATAATTTAATATTAGTCATGCTAATACTTTTTATGAATATTAAATATATTATGAATTTTAAAATCTAGCAAAGTCTAGAATATAGAAAGCCACCAAAAGCAATGGTAAAAGAGGTGATTTTCCTATGTAGTTGTGACTTAGATATATTTTAATTATACCAGTGGCACTCACAGAACCTGGCTTTGAAATTAATAGCTGAACATAACCACTTTGTAGTTCATCGCTCCAAAACTCTCTGATATACATCCTTTTTGCTCTAATTTGATTTCTTTTTCTCAGAAAGAAACTCTTCATTTTATTTCTGTTCATAATCCCACAAAGGATCCATCCCTGCTCCCCTGCACCTGATGCAGACCCCTCCCCCGTCACCTTAAAAAATACTGATTTCCTAAAGTTAAAATGAATACTTAGTTTCCAACTATGGCCATTCTCAACCCTGCCCATTTCTCCTCATTTGCCTGTATATTCACCTGCTCTGTGAACTTGACCATCTTTTGGCTCTCTCTCCAAAGGTAGTTCCCCAAGGACACTTGGCTTGCATTTTTGCTTTTATTATATGGGTTCCATTCTTACAACCTTCCTTGACTTACATAACCAGGCAGCTTTCCTATTCTCATTTGCATAGTATTTCTGCATAGCTTCCTGGACCTACTTCCTTATTGTATCCCACAGACACTCCAGAACCCAACAAAAACAACTTGCAAGAAACCACTGATTTGAATTTCAAGGGATCAGGTTTCCAAGCTCTGTCCTGCTCTCTGCATTCCCTGTGTACCTTAGTTCCTGGGTTATTTGAGGAGTGTAAATGTTGACTGAGGGCAAACATTCCACCATTCTGAGGAAGGAAGGGGAACCACATTCAGAAAGGGACTGGAGAGGAGACATGGATAAAACCAGAGGTAGGGGCCTGTGCACCCTGTAGTCCTAGCTCCTTGGGAGGCAGAGGTAAGATGCCTTGAACCCAGGAGTTCGAGACAAGCCTGGAAAAAACAGTCAGACATTGTTTACCCCTGCCCCCAAAATAAGCAAGGGTTTGATAGTAGGAATGAAGTTGGAGACAAAGGGATGATAGAGGGGCCCCTCCCACCTCAACACAAAACCAAAAGTGAGCCAGGGCTGAAAACCAGCTCCCCTTACAACACAGAGCCCCTGCCCACCTAGCTGTGGTGGTCCTCTGGCTTGGAACCTAGTCCGTGGCCTGGTGAGCAGATCCTTGACTTCCTAAGCTCCAGCTCGGCTGACTCAGCCCTCTCCCTCAGCTCCTGCCCTGTGACTCCAGGACATGGCACTTGTCCCCCAGGGCCTCACTCTGTGCCCATTTCTTCCAGTGGTATCCTCAGAGGCTCTGACTTGTTCTGGTCTCTGTTCTTTTGCATGTGGTACCCTTGGGTGGTGTCAGGGTTGGGGTAGGAGACCAGGCTAGAGAGCTAGGTGGAGGGGGAGGAGGCTACTGTGGTGAGGACAAGGACATCGAGCTTGTTCCCCTGCACAGACTTGTTGAGGCAGGAGAGGCCTGCAAGTCAAGGGTATAGAGGGCAGGGGGTTAGAGAAGGTCAAAGGTGGGGAGGGGAAGAGGGAGAGGCATTACCAGTGGCTGTGGTGGCCATGGGAATAGGTGGTGGGGGAATTGGGACATCAAAGTAAAAGTTTTCCATCTGTTCCAGCTCCTACTTCAGGAGGGAGGCCATGGCTTCCAGGTCATGTGGGAGCAGGGAAAATGGAGGGAGACTAGCTGGGGCCACATGGGGCGCTCTAGAGGGAGGAGAGATGTAAAATCAAGAGCCCAGTCATCTGGTCAGAGAAGTCATCACCTGTCAGGGCCTTCACCCTCCTCTCAGCCTGCTCTCCAGGACTCCCCTAAGGGCCTTACAAGGCCCAAAGGGGTAGAGGAGTAGAGGCCCGGGAGAGTTCCTCATGGTCTAAGAGCTCGTCCAGACCCTGTCCACACTGCCAGGAGTGGCACAGCTGCAGCACAGGCTCTGGGCACCAGTGGCAGTGGAGGAGGCAGCAGCACCATCTGGAGGAGGATCTGGGCATTGCTCAGATGGTGCAGACAGGCACCAAGGTGAGAGTGAAGGATTCCATGGGGGTCGGAAAAAGGCGGCTGCGGCCTCTGCTGAAGAAAGAGGAAAGCCTGAGAGACTTGAACATGCATCCTCCTCCTCCTGGCTTCCAGGTGAGAAAAAAGGACACCTGACGATGGGGGAATCTTATTTGAACTTTCCATTTCTGAATTTTGCCCTAACAGTCCATTAATCCTCTCTGCCAAATGTTGACTTTGTCCAGCTCGGTATTACGATTTTCCCAACAAATATCTTGTCCCTACTTCTGCTCATAGGGTACCACTATTTTCCCAGGACATTATGCATAAAATTTATCATAAAACTTTGCTCTTCCCACCTTCCATCTGGCATATAATCAGGGATCAAATTCTGTCAATTCTTCCTTCACGATCTTTCCCAAACTCATTTCCGCTTATAAATTCCTTTCCTTTACCACTATCGTAGTGTAAAATTAGTACTTTATTACCTCTGATGTAGATCATGGACAACTGTATATGGTTAAATAAATATGAATAGAATATTGATACAAAACACAAAGAGAGTTCGACATATATCTCACCATGTGCTAAAGGAAATTAGAGAAATATGTGTTCCTATCTGCCTGGCAAAAGGAAGCCAAGGATAGGATGAAAAGAGGTGGCATTTAAGTCTGAAAAATGAGTATTTAAATTGCTTCTGTGTTTCCAGTTTCTGTTCTCTCTAAGTCATCCTCCAATCTGTGTCCCGGTCAATCTTTGCAAAATACTGTTTCAATTTTGCAAAGTAAGCTAAAGGGCTAGATTGATATTTTCTAGATGATAAGTTAGGCATTTTTATTTGGGAACAATGCAGTCACTGTAAGAAATAAACAGACAGTTATGTTGTGTGAAAAGAATGTCTGTGGCCGAGTGAGTTGGCTCACGCCTGTAATCCCAGAACTTTGGGAGGCCGAGGCCAGCGGATTGCCAGAGCTCAGGAGTTCCAGACCAGCCTGGGCCATGGAGAAACCCTGTCTCTATAATAAATACATAAATAAATATATGTTCATTCAAAAAAAGGAATAAAAGAAAATAATGTTTGCCAAGAAATCTAAATATTTATGCACTAAACCTGGATAACTGAAATTTCCTGGAGGGAATGTATATGTATAAGTTTTTAGAAAAATGATTAAATGAAGAAATGGTTGCAATGATATTAAATAATCTAGATTTTCTAATATGAAGTCAATTTTGGACAAACAGGTGAAATTGATGAAATTATCTTCAGTGCCTAGAATTCTATTTGTTGCCATATTTGGTATGCCTTCCCTTACTCAACCATCTGAAACCTTCATATTCTTCTCTAACCCCTTTTTTTTAAGCCTATTTTCAGGTGCTTTGGCCATACTGAGGAGTCAGCTACTGATACCAGCTCAGATTAATGAACATCTTCCCAGTAGAATTTATAAAATCTTTTGTTGGTACTATCTTTGTATTCCTAGCATAAGTCCCTGGTTTTCATTAAATGAACAAATAGAGAACAAACAAGAATTTAAAAGTAAATGATTGAATTGAAGACATAAAGGAAAAAGAAACAAGGAAGATGAATAGAAAGACAAACTAACGGGGAAAATAAGAGTTTAACACTGAAATTTCTGGTATTAACCATTGGGTAAGAAAAGTCAGCAGGGAGATATTGATGTCTTCAAATATCTAGTGAAATTATACCACATACATGGTCATCAATGATGATGGCTGTCATAGATAAGAGTAACATTATAAACTACATTATAATGAAAATGCAATGAGAAGTCCTATGTTTTCTAGTTCTTTAATATTTCTGTGTAAAGCACCCATATGTGAAATACTGTGAAACAAATCATCACCTAAAATTACATGCCATTATCATTAATGGTGATACATATATGTATATGTACCAATGATATATCTGTAAAAAATACAATTAAAAGCAAATGGCTAAATTTAATATCTAGACATTTTATAACAGTTGTAATGCTTACTATAAGTCTATAGTATTCTGCAGATTGGGGTAATCTTCTTTACTTAATCCCATCATTTAGAAAAAACACTTGAAATGTAGAAGCATTTTCTGAAACTGAATGTATGTATGTGATCATTGATAATAATATTGGAATAAAGTTGTATCTTTCTATCCATCTCATACTGCAAAGCCAATGACATAGTATGGAAAATTTTCCTCTCATTTCTGACTTACATTCATCTAATGACTTGCCTAGATTGGAAAAGCTATCTTATTTTTTTAAGCTTCCCTCCTCATGTCTTATTCAGCATACATTTTGAGGACAGCTGGAGAAGCACATAATGAGTCACATTAATAACTGAAGACAAAGAATGATGGGCATTCTTAAAGGTAGGGGGAAAGAAAAACTGAGAACATGCAGATGTTTGTGTGCAGCCAGGAATAAATTAGCAATGCATGTAGTGTATCTAAGATCAGAGATGAAGACGTCATGAAAAGGAAGCCTGTGAATATGATTCTCCGCACCATAGCAACACGTGACATGCTGGAATGCCATTACCTTGAAGCCACACAGCCTATGAATGCAGTTACTCCACCTGGAGAAAAATGGGAGAAAAACCCACTCAAATTTACTCCTTTTTTGCAAAACATCTCTAAGGGAATTTTAAACAATGGGAAACAATTTCCCATTGTTTTCAGTAGAAAAATGTCAGGTAATATAGAAGAAGCTAGTGCTTCATTATCTAAGAGGGAAGGCACAGAAGGGGAAAGAACAACTTGAAAGGAAAATAAATTTAACTTTCCATGGAAAGTGGGAGGGAGATAAAAGTAAGAATTCGGCTTGTTTTCTAACATAGGCAATATTTCATAAGAAAATGATAATCCCTTGTTAAATGACATAAAAAATAATATAAAATTAGACCCATAAAATAATTGTAAGACTTGCAACAAGTAAACTTCGATAAGCCTTGCTGTTTTCGATGCCTTTTACTTTTCTGCTGTTAGTATTTCTATTTTCTGTAATGCGTTGTGCCCCTAAATTCAATATATTCTTCCTAAATTTATCTATTCTGATTGAAACTATATTCCTTTAATGCTCTAATTTCTTTAACCTAAGTATTTCTTGGTTTAGTAAGATTTTTCTTATGTCAAGGCAAAGATCTCTTCCTGCTCATTTAAATCTAATACCAGATGTGAGCAAAGGGTTGGTGATAGATAATTATTTAAATTGAACTCTCCATGAGTAGGGCATCAGATTACCACATCAGATTACTGCATAGCTATTACCAAAATCCATTTTCAATTATACCTCTAGGCATTTTGCAGACGTAAAGGATGGGAGCTGTTATGCAGAGGGTATAGTATGCATATAGCTAAAAAATGACTATTTAAAGTTTGTAGAATGGTACAAGTTATGTACTTTGTTTACGTCCCTACCTGAATTAAACTACTAATTATATCCACCACAAATACAAGAGAATGCATTTGTAATGGAAAAATTCTAATTGATATTCTTTTGTTTGTTTCATTAAGGAGGAGACAATAATGATTTGAGACCAAATGAAAACATAATTTAAGAGGAAACCCAAAAATCAAGAAAAATATCAGTGATTGAAGAACACATGAAATAACATTACTCAGCAGAGAACTAGAAGATACTGGGATTAAAAAATGGATCTGCAACACAATGATTTTGGACTTTCTGAAAGAGATTCCTCTTGCCTTCTAAGGCAGTTAGTTCTTTACTCATTCCAGCACACCATAAACCATCATCCTCAAGTGGATCTCCTAAAGCATGCCTTGTTTTAAGCAAAGAGAACATGTACTGCACAATTATCATTTGCTACCTGTAACTGCACTTCTTTTTCATAGCTCTGTCAGACACACTGGTGTGTTATAACATTCTGGTTGAACCCAGTCATTCAAAATAATATACCGTAGTCATAAGCCCTAGCAACAAGTGAGAAGAATCTTGCTGCTTACCCCAAATGGAGAGAGGTCATGGTAATTTAGTGACAGATATGAAAGCAGTCATCACTGAATGATATTCCTCCTAGAGTATCTCAAGTGTTATAGCTATTCTGCCATGATACATCTACCAGACTAATTACTATACATTTCTGCTATTCCTCATGGGGAATAAATAGTAGGCAGATCTGAAATGTGTATCTGAAGATATTTACATTTTAGTAGAAAATTAAAGTGAATGACTGCCTACATATGTAGCGTGGCAGAGCTGGATATAATTTTTGAAACATACCATAAAAATACCATAAGCATAGACTGTTGGCAAGAGTTGTGTGAGTGCATATCAAGAAGTTGGCAAAAATGTGTCTGACAAATTATTTCATGTACTAGCTTGATCAAAAGGTGTTTGAAATGAATTTAGGTGTGGAGCTGAGAAACAGATAAAAATGCAAATATGGACAATAGAAATAGCTATAAAAAGAAGTCATTTGGTGAAGGGGAGATCCAGGAATTTCTCATAAAAATTAAGATGATGAAATATGGGGAACAAATGTTATCACAGGTCTACAGGCAAATACACTCAAGTCAGAAAACAAAGTAAACAATACAGAAAAGGAAATGAATCCTATTAGATGCCATTGCAAAGGTATAATTTAGACTTGATCGAAATAGACTCATGACTGAAATCCATCACTAAGGAAATATGCAATGTTTAAAAATAAAAACAGTTTTAATAAAAGAATAAATTTTTATTTATATAATATCTATAAAACTGAACATGGTAATATGGTGAGGATTATTTGTTTATGAATAAAAATTAAAAGAACCAGAGCAGTTTTCATAAGAAAACAAACTATACATTTCCTGGGAGAATTAATGATGTGGACAATTCTCTTCTAAGGTGAACCACAGAATTTCAGAAAACATCTGATTTTAACATAGTTCAAGACTGAAGTTTCTTTTAGAACATATCCAAAAGCAATTTGGAAAGCAAGCTCCATTTTTGATGAAATTAGGAGACAGTGGTAATCTCAAATCACAATATGTGAATAAAAAGCCTTCCCAACTTAGTAAAGGACAAACTGCAATGCAAGAGGATCCTTAGAGGATGTCAGATATTACACATCTCAGATACAACTGGTAAGACACAAATCTCTCAAGCAAGTGACATTTACTGAGGGCCAATACTTTCCTTTTTCAAAACAAGAGAATTGTGAGCACTGGCTGATGGTTGGAGTTTTTCTGAATCCAGTTGGCATGACAAAGAAGCTGGTAGGAAGAAGAGAATAAGAAATACAAGAAGCTCCATTTGCAGTAGCAGTTAGGAAACAAAGAGATGGAGGTAAGGGAATCTGCAAGGTGGCTCCAATCTCTGGTAGCCAAGACAAGTAAAGGCTAAGAAGACTAAGAGGACTTCTTGCTATTACAAGAGAAACTCACCACTTACAAACTAATAACCTAAAAGGAACGAACCAGTGCTCAACATCCCTAATAATGAGGAAAATGCAAATTAAACCCACTATGTGACATCACCTCACAATTGTTAGGGTGGCTGCTATCAAAAGGACAGGACATAAATGTTGATGAGAGTGTGGAGAAAATGAAACCCTAGCACACTGGTATTGGGAATGTGGATTGGTATAACCATTATGGAAAGTGGTATAGAGATTCCTAAAAAGATTAAAAACAGACCTACTGTATCACCCAGCCATCCTTCTTCTGAGTGTACACCCAAAGAAGATGAAATCACCGCTTCATAAAGTCATCTGCACTCTCATGTTCATTGAAGCATTATTCACAATAGCCCAGATATTGAAACAACGTAAGTAGCTGCTGGTGGATGAATGGACTAAGCAAGTACACATACAATGGAATATTATTCAGCCTTAAAAAAGAAAAAAAATCCTGTCATTTGCCACAACATGGATGAACCTGGAGAACATTACGCTAAGTGAAGTAAGCTAGACACATAATGAATATTTTGTAATCTAACTTATTTTTGGAATCTTTAAAAAAGGTCAAATATACAGAGATAGAGAATAAATAGTGATTACCAGGGGGTAAAAGGTTTGGATAGAAAATGGGGAGATGTAGGTCAAAGAATAAAAAGTATCAGATAAGTAGAAAGAACAGGTCTAGATATGTAATGTACGACATGAGGACTATAAGTAATAAAATTGTATTTGGAATTTTTGTTAAATAAGTAGATTTTAGCTGCTATTGCCACAAAAAAGTAACTACGTGAGATGGTAGATATGTTAATTTGCTTCACTACAGTTATCCTTTTACCATCTATGTAGCCCATAACATCATGATGTAAATCCTCAAATATGCATTATAAAATTTATTTAAAATTTTTTTAAAAGTATAAAATAAAAGTAATGAATTAAGGAACTATACACAATGACTAAAAAATAAAGGAAGAAAGATATCAAGACATAAAGTAGAAATTATAATAAATATAATAAATTCAATGCAATAAATAGAAAAAGTTTAATGAAATAAACTTTATTGGAAAGCAAGAAGAGGTACAAGAACTCAAAGAAGATATGGCAAAATGACATAAGCTAGAAAAGTTTAGGAAAGAAGTGGATTAGAAAACAAATCAAACCATTACAGATTTGAAGCCCACATTGAAAACAACATAATGGAGTATAAACCTAGCTGAAAACACAGTAATAAATATATGAACAGCAGTGATGAAAACAAGCAAAATACAAGGTAAGAGGATCATTACTGAAAAAAGATTCAAGGGACAATGTAAATATACAATACCAATAAAGGAGATCTAACATATGCATAGTTGGTACCCTTAAAGAAGAAAACCAAAATGAGAAAAAATAAAAATATTCAAAAATATAATTCAAAGATACTCTCTGGAAATAAAAGGGCCTAACATGTCAGAGGAAAACCTGACATAAAAAGATCAAAGCTGAGGCATATCCTAATAAAGTTATTGGACTTCAAAATTAAGGAATTCTTGTAATATCCAGACAAAAAGATTTAAGTCATTTACAAGGGAAAAATAATCAAGTGGGCTTCATATATCTCCATAGTGATAGCTCATGCTGGCGGGGAATGTTGGCAACCAATAGAACAAGATTAAAATTTATCTAAATCAGCAACAAAAATATGTAAGGGCATAGCTAATTAAATAAACAGACCATATATTGATTCTGACATATATGTATATATCATATTTTTCATATATATATGAAAAACAGAAAGAATAATATAAATTATAATGAATAGATAAAGATTAAAGTAGTGTAATATCAATGTGAATTGATTAAACGATAATATTAAAAGTAAACAGTTCTTATATCAGCTTCCAAACCAGGACCAAGCTGCATTCTGTGTATGCATGCTGCACATAAAACACAAGTGATGAGAAAGTTGGGAAATACAAGGGTGAATAAAGACATAGCCAAATGCACCAAGGGAAAGTAGGAGTCATGAATCTAATGATAGGCAAGGTTGAATTCAAAATGTAATCAAACAAGGAGCACCTTACAATGAAGGCATAATAGTTTTAAATACATACCTACATTTCTAACCAGTACACTGAATACAAATACCAAAACATGACACACTATAGCATCAGGATTAATAAAACAAAGATTATGGGAATAATAAGCTAAAATAGAGAAACAGTACCTGCAGAAAACTTTAATTCACTTTTCCAAACCCATGAAGAACAAGGACACAACTAGAAGCAAGGATAACAGCAACACTATCTAACCACTTTTAAGTCTTACTATGCACCAAACACTAATTTAAGTGCGTTGTACGTGCTAATGGATTTAATCTTTTTAAGAAACTAATGAGGCAAGAACTCTAATCGCAATCACTTTAAAGATGAGGAAAATAAAACACAGAGAGGTCAAATATCTTGTTCAAGGTAAAATAGTAAGTAGGTAAGTTAGAAATTTGAACTTCACGAGAATATCTTTATGGTTTGACCTCTTAACTACAACTGCCTCTCATGTAGAAAGAAGTAAGTAAAGTAATGACAATGTAGGTCTGTTTGGTACACACCAAACTTTTTGCCTGAATACCTTCTTTGCAAACGCACATTTGTCCCAAATATTGAACACAGTTTACTAGGTCACAAAAATATCTCAAAACATTCTCCAAGCAGATACAGTACAGAATGCAGTAACTCCAATCACAATTCAGTAAATCTGAAACTTATATTGTAAAAAGGTAACTTAAAAAATTACAGCATACATATAAGTTGTAAAAGAACTTTCTCTTACATTACTTTTTAGACACAGAGGAAATCAAAATTGAAATAAAAATGTATTTTGATATGTATACTGATTTAAATCAGTACCAGAAAGAAAAGTCCCTGTGCCACTATGTAAAGCTAATCCTTTCCTCTGTACCTTAGATCACATCACCCCGGCATTCTCATAAATAATCTGTTGATTATCTCTTGTCTCCTGTATATATATTCAAATCCATTTTGTAATGGCTGCTTCCCAGGGGCTTTTAAATATAGACAAGATTTTCCCATAGAAGAGTCTACCTTTCAAACTCTTCAGCTGTTTATCTATCATCTATCTATCTATCTATCTATCTATCTATCTATCTATCTATCTATCTATCTATATCTGCATCTATTATCTATCTCTCTATCTCTCTATCTATCTATCATCTATCTCTATCTATCTGTCATCTATATATCTATCTATTTGAGACACGATCTCACTCTGTTGCCCAGGCTGGAGTGCATAGCTCACTGCAGTCTCAAACTTCTGTGCTCAAGCCATCCTCCCAAAACAGCTTCCTGAGTAGCTAGGATGACAGGTGCTTCCCACCATTCCCAAATAATATTTAACTTTCTTTATACATGCAGGTTCTTGCTATGTTGCTCAGACATATCTCGAACTCCTGGACCTATGTTGCTCAGAGTAGTCTCGAACTCCTGAACCTTCATCTCCCGTTCACAGCCAAACTTCTTAAATGAGTTGAATATATTTAATATTACAGGCTTGACATTTCTCAATTCACAAAAATCTGGCTGTCTCATTTACACTCTAAAACAGTTTTCAGTTATATTACTTTGAAACAACTCAACAACCATCTTCATGTTACTAAATGAACATTTCACAGCCTTCCCCATTTCTTAGTCACATGAATGCTATTGACCACACCTTCCTTTAAAGAAAAGTTATTTTTTATTTCAATAGGTTTTGGAGGAACGGGTCATGTTTGGTTACATGAATAAGTTCTTTAGTTGTAGTTTCTGAGATTTTGGTGCACCCATCACCCACCCCAAGCAGCAATGTACACTGTACCCAATGTGTAGTCTTTGATTCCTCACCTCTACCACCTTTTCCCCTGAGCCCCCGGAGTCCATTGTATCATTCTTATGCCTTTATGAACTCATAGCTTAACTCCTGAGTTAGAACGTAAGATGTTTGGTTTTGGTTTTCCATCCCTCGGTTACTTCACTTAGACTAATAGTCTCCAATTTCATCCAAGTTGCTGCAAATGCCATTATTTTATTCCTTTTATGGCTGAGTAGTATTCATATATATATATACACACATATATATGTGTGCATGTATGCGTGCATGTATATATGTGTGTGTATGTGTGTGTGTGTGTGTGTGTATATATATATATATATAACATTTTATTTATCCACTCATTGATTGATGGGCATTTGGGCTGGTTCCATGTTTTTTCCAATTGCAAACTGTGCTGCTATAAACAAGCATGTGCAGGTATCTTTTCACATAATAACTTCTTTTCCTCTGGGTAGATACCTAGCAGTGGGATTGCTAAACCAAATAGTAGATCTACTTTTAGTTTTTTTAAGGAATCTCCACACTGTTTTCCATAGTGGTTGTACTAGTTTATATTCCCAACAACAGTGTAAAAGTGTTCTCTTTTCACCACATCTACACCAACATTTATTATTTTCTGTTTTTTTGATTATGGCCATTCTTGCAGGAGTGAGGTGGTATCACATTGTGGTTTTAATTTGCATTTCCCTGATAATTAGTGATGTTGAGCATCTTTTCATATGCTTGTTGGTCATTTGTATATCTTCTTTTGAGTGTTGTCTATTCATGTACTTAGCCCACTGTTGTATGAGATTGTTTGTATTCTTGCTGACTTGAGTTCTCCATAGATTCTGGTTATTAGAATCTAGAAAGGACTCAATCTTTGTCAGATGTATAGATTGTGAAGATTTTCTCCCACTCTGTGCATTGTCTGTTAACTCTTTTGATCATTTTTCTGTACAGAAGCTTTTAATTTAGTAAGTCCCATCTATTTATTTTTGTTTTTGTCGCATTTGCTTTTGGGTTCTTGGTCATAAAGTCTTTGCCTAAGTCAATGTCTAGAAAGGTTTTTCCAATGTTATGTTCCAGAATTTTTATGGTTTCAGGTCTGAGATTTAAGTCTTGCATCAATCTTGAGTTGATTCTTGTATAAGGTGAGAGATGGGGACCCAATTTCATTCTCCTACTTGTGGTTTGCCAATTATCCCAGCACCTCTTGTTGAATAGGGCATTCTTTCCCCACTTTATGTTTTTGTTTGCTTTGTTGAAGAGCAGTTGGCTGTAAGTATCTGGGTTTATTTCTGGGATCTTTGTTCTGTTCCATTGGTCTATGTGCCTATTTTTATACCAATACCAATGTTTTGGTGACTATAGCCTTACAGTATAGCTTGAAGTTGGGTAATGTGATGCCTCCAGGTTTGTTCTTTTCATTAGTCTTGCTTTGGCTATGTGGGCTCTTTGTGGGTTCCATTTGAATTTTAGGATTGCTTTTTCTTGTTCTGTGAAGAAAAATAGTGGCATTTTGATGGAAATTGCATTGAATTTGTAGATTGCATTTGGCAATATGGTCATTTTTACAGTATTGATTCTACCCATCCATGAGCATGGGATGTGTTTCCATTTGTTTGTGTCATCTATGATTTCTTTCAGCAGTGTTTTGTAGTTTTCCTTGTAGAGGTCTTTCACTTCCTTAGTTAGTTACATTCCTAAGCATTTTAATTTTTTACAGCTACTGTAAAAGGGGTTGGGTTCTTAATTTGATTCTCAGCTTGACTGCCATTGGTGTTAGAGCTACTGATTTGTGTACATTAATTGTGTATCATGAAACTTTGCTGTCTCTAGGATACATTTACCAGTTCTAGGAGCTTTTTGGGTGAATCCTTAGGGTTTTCTAGGTATACGACAGTAATATCAGTGAACAGTGACAGTTTAATTTCCTCATTGCCAGTTTGGATGCCCTTGATTTCTTTTGTCTGATTCCTCTGGCTAAGACTTCCAGTGTTATGTTGAATAGAAGTGGTGAAAGTGGATATCCTTATCTTCCTTGTCTTCTTCCAGTTCTCAGAAGGAATGCTTTCTACTTTTTCCCTTTCATTATAATGGTGGCTGTGGGTTTGTCACAGATGGCTTTTGTTACTTTAAGGTTTGTCCCTTCTATGCCAATTTTGCTGGGTTTTTTTGTTTTGTTTTGTTTTGTTTTTGTATTTTGAGTAGAGATGGGGTTTCACCGTGTTAGCCAGGATGGTCTTTATCTCCTGAACTCATGATCCACGCACCTCAACCTCCCAAAGTGCTGGGATTACAGGTGTGAGCCACCGTGCCTGGCCAAAGGTTTTAAACAAAAAGGGATGCTGGATTTTGTCTAGCTGGATTTTGTAAGATGTTTTTCTGCATCTATCATGATGATCATGTGATTTTTGTTTTTAATTCTGTTTTTGTGGTGTATTACATTTATTGACTTGCAGATGTTAAACCATCCTTGCATCCTTGGTATAATACCCACTAAATCATGGTGGATTATCTTTTAGATATGCTGTTGGATTTGATTAGCTAGTATTTTGTTGAGGATTTTTGCATCTATGTTCATCAAGGATATTGGTCTGTAGTTTTGCTGTTGTTGTTGTTATATCCTTCCCTGATTTTGCTATTGGGGATACTGGCTTCACAGAATGATTTAGGGGGGATTCCCTCTTTATCCTGTGGAATAGTGTCTACAGGATTGGTATCAATTTGTCTTTGAATGTCTGATAGAATTCAGCCATGAATCTCTCTGGTCCTGGATGGTTTTTTGTTGGCAACTTTAAAATTGCCATTTCAATCTCTCTGCTTGTTATTGGTCTCTTCCAAGTTTCTATATCTTCCTGGTTTAATCTAGGAGGGTTGTATATTTACAGGAATTTATCCATCTCCCCCAGGTTTTCTAGTTTAAGCATGTAAAGGTGTTCAGAGTAGCCTTGAATACTCTTTTGTATTTCTGTGGTATTAGTAGTAGTGTCTCCCATTTTGTTTCTAATTGAGCTTATTTGGATCTTTTGTCTTCCATTCTTGGTTAATCTCACTAATGGTCTATCAATTTTATTTATTTTTTCAAAGAACCAGCTTTTTGTTTCCTTTTTTTTATTTTTATTTTTTCAATTCCATTTAGTTCTGCTCTGATCTTTGTTATTTCTTTTCTTCTGCAGAGTTTGGGTTTGGCTTGTTCTTGTTTCTCCAGTTCCATGAGATGTGACCTTAGATTGTCTATTTGCTCTTTCAGACTTTTTGATGTAGGCATTTAATGTTATGAACTTTCCTCTTGGCACCACTTTTGCTGTATCCCAGAGGTTTTGATATATTAGGTCACTATTATCATTCAGTTCAAATAATTTTTAAACTTCCAACTCAATTTCATTGTTGATCCAATGATCATTCAGGAGCAGGTTATTTAATTTCCATGTATTTGCATGGTTTTGAGGGTTCATTTTGGAGTTGATTTCCAATTTTATTCCACTGTGGTCTGAGAGAGCACTTGATACAATTTCAATTTTCTTACATTTATCAAGACTTGTTTTGTGACCTATCATATGGTCTATCTTGGAGAAAGTTCCAGGAACTGATGAATAGAATTTATATTCTGTGATTGTTGGGTAGAATGTTCTATAAATATCTGTTAAGTCCATTTGTTCTAGGGTATAGTTTAAATCCATTGTTTCTTTGTTGACTTTTTGTCTTGATGACCTGTCTAGTGCTGTCAAGGGAGTACTGAAGTCCCCCAATATTACTGTGTTGCTGTCTATCTCATTTCTTAGGTCTACTAGTAATGGTTTTATAAATTTGAGAGCTCCAGTGTTAGGTGCATATATATTTAGGATTGTGATATTTTCCTTTTATCATTATACAATGTCTGACATGGTTTGGCTGTGTCCTTACCCAAATCTCATCTTGAATTCCTACATGTTGTGGGAGGGACCTGGTGCAGGGTAACTGAATCATGGCGGCAGGTCTTTCCTGTGCTGTTTTCATGATAGTGAATAAGTCTCATGAGATCTGATGGTTCCACAAGGCAGAGTTTCCCTGCACAAGTTTTCTCTCTTTGTCTGCTGCCATTCATGTAAGATGTGACTTCTTCCTCCTTGCCTTCCACCATGAGTGTGAGGCCTCCTCAGCCACGTGGAACTGTAAGTCCATTAAACCCTTTTTCCTGTATAAATTACAGTCTCGGGTATGTCTTTATCAGCAGCATAAAAACAGACTAATACAATGTCCCTCTTTGTCTTTGTTAACTGCTGCTGCTTTAAAGTTTGTTTTGTCTGATTTAAGAATAGCTACTCCTGCTTACTTTGGTGTCCATTTGCATGGAATGTCTTTTTCTACCCCTTTACCTTAAGTTTATGTGAGTCCTTATGTGTTAGGTGAGTCTTTT
The DNA here is from genome assembly GCF_000951035.1 of Colobus angolensis palliatus. Classification (NCBI taxonomy): domain Eukaryota; kingdom Metazoa; phylum Chordata; class Mammalia; order Primates; family Cercopithecidae; genus Colobus; species Colobus angolensis. Next base: position 1,837,870 of record NW_012123043.1, read on the forward strand.
GAAGGCAGGGGATACTTGGTTAGTGAATTCTTATCCATTCTGCAATTCTGTATCTTTTAAGTGGAGCATTTAGGCCATTTACATTCAATGGCAGTATTGAGATGTGAGGTATTATTCCATTCATTGCGCTATTTGTTGCCTGAAAACCTTGGGGTTATTTACTTATCTATTGTGTTTTTGTTTTATAGGTCCTGTGAGATTCATGTTTTAAAGAGGTTCTGTTTTTATGTATTCCAGATTTGTTTCAAGATTTAGAACTCCTTTGGCAGGTCTTATAGCGCTGACTTCGTTGTGGTGAATTCTCTCAGTTTTTGTTTGTGTGGAAAACACTGCATTTTTCCTTCATTTGTGAAGCTTAGTTTCGCTGGATACAAAATTCTTGGCTGATAATTGTTTTGTTTAAGGAGACTTAAGATAGAGCCCCAATTCCTTCTAGCTTGTAGGGTTTCTGCTGAGAAATCTGCTGTGAATTTGACAGATTTTCTTTTATAGGTTACCCAGTGCTTTTGTCTCACAGGTCTTGAGATTCTTTATCTTGACTTGAGATAAACTGATGACTATGTGCCTAGGCAATGATCTTTTTATGATGAATTTCCCAGGTGTTGAGTTTCTTGTATTTGGATGTCTGGATTCCTAGCAAGGCCACGGAAGTCTTCCTCAATTATTCCCCCAATTATATTTTCCAAACTTTTAGATTTCTCTTCTTCCTCATGAATGACAATTATTCTTAGGTTTGGTCATTTAACATAATCTCAAACTTCTTGGAGGCTTCGTTCATTTCTTAAACTCTATTTCTTTGTCTTCGTTGGGTTACTTCTAAAATCTTGTCTTCCAGCTCTGAAGTTCTTTCTTTTGCTTGTTCAATTCTATTGCTATGACTTTCCAGTGCATTTTGCATTTCTCTAAATTTGTCCTTGATTTCCAGAAGTTGTCATTGCTTTTGTTTTTTATTTATGCTATCTATTTCACCAAAGACTTTTCCTTTCACAGGCTGTATCGTGTTTTTTACTTCTTTAAGTTGGACTTCACCTTTCTCTGGTGCCTCCTTGACTAGCTTAATAATCAGTCTCCTGAATTCTTTTTCTCACAATTCAGAGATTTCATCTTGGTTTGGATCTATTGCTGGTGAGCTGATGTGATCTTTTAGGGGTGTTAAAGAACTTTGTTTTGTCATATTACCAGAATTGTTTTTCTGGTTCCTTCTTATTTGGGTAGACTATGTCACAGGAAAAATCTGGGGCTCAAGGGCTCCTGTTCAGATTCTTTTGTCCCACGGAGTGCTCCCTTGATGTGGTGTTCTCCTTCCCTAAGAGATGGGGCTTCCTGAGGGCTAAACTGCAGTGATTTTTTCCGCTCTTCTGTGTCTAGCCACCCAGCAGAGCTACTGGGCTCTGGGCTGGTACTAAGGGGTGTCTGCAAGGAGTCTTGTGATGTGATCCATCTTCAGGTCTTGCAGTCATGGATACCAGCATCTGCTCCGGTGGAGGTAGCAGGGAAGTGAAGTGGACTTTGAGGATCCTTGGTCATTTATTTTTGTTTAGTGCACTGGTTTTGTGTTGGTTGGCCTCCAGCCAGGAGGTGGTGCTTTCAAGAGTGCCTCAGTTGTGGTACTCTAGAAAGGAAGCAAAGTTGCCTTAGGGTCACTTGGTTAAGTATTCAGGTTTCTGAGGCAGTGTGTAAGGCCACAGAGCTCCCAAGAGATTTTGTCCTTTGTCTTCAGCAATCAGGGTGAGTAGAGAAAGACCACCAGGTAGGGGCAGAGTTTGCTGTGTCTGAGCTCAGACTCTCTTTGGGTAGGGCTTGCTGCAGTTGCTATGGTGGATGGGGATGTCATTACCAGACCAATGGAGTTATGGGTAAGTCAGGGGGATTGGGCTGCCTCTGCTGAGTCATACAGGTGGCCAGGGAAGTGGGGGGAAGTTGGTAGTCACAGACTTTATCCCACTCCCACACAGCCCACAGTCCTAAAGGCCTAAAGGCCAGTCATTCCCACCTTGCCCCACCAACAGCACTGAGTCTATTTCCAAGCAGCCAGTGACCAGGGCTGAGAACTTGCCCCAGACCACCAGCCTCCCTGCTGAGAAAGCAAGCAGACTCACAGTGTCGGTATCTCAGGGAGCCTAGAGCAGTGATCCAGTCCTTTCAAAGGATCTGTGGAGTCTCTCAGCTTTTCTGGTATGTTGCTGTGGTCGTTCTTGGAGCAAAAGTTCACCACATGAGTCTCCACATGCTGCTCTCTCTGTCTGAGCAAGAGCTGTAAGCTAGTCCTGCCTCCTATCCAGCATCTTAATCCCCCAACCCCATACCTTACTTTTTAAAACACTCTCTTCCCTTGGTTTCTGTCACACAGCACTGTCCTGATTTGCTTCTACCTCACAGGCCACTCCTTCTCCATTTATTGTATAAAGTTATCCTTGTACTCCATTGTCTAAAGGCTTAGCTCTCCACCTTCTTAACTTCTAGTTTCTTCTTTAGGTTGTTCCCATTCTGCATCCTCTTCCTATATCATCTCCTCTACACACGTAACTTTACCACCTTTATGCAGTGCACATTACTTTAAAATCTCTAGCCCAGAAGTTGCTGTTTCAGATGTGTATACAAAACTGCCTAGTTTCAATGACAGCTCAAATTCAATATGTATAAAATCACACTTAGCCTTTTCTCTTCCATTGTCTTAGTGAAAGATACTTTCACTAACTCAGTTGCTGAAGCCAGAACTAAGAAGCCTCTTTGACAACTCTCTCTCCCTATGCCTTCCCATGTTCAATCTATTACAAGACTTTGTTGATTTTAATCCCCTAAGCATATTTTAAATCTATCCAATTCTCTTCATATTCACTATTGCTTCTATAGTTCAAAATTAAATGGTTATAAAGTACTTAACATATATTACTAAATTCTGGACAATAATAAAATATGCAAAATATAAAGTAAAATAATACATGAAGCCATTTTCCATTTTCTTAATTTTAAAAAAAAAATATATATATACACCAATGTTCAGCCCAAGTGCTGCTTGTGGGGGAAAATCAACTTTAAATCCAAGGCATCTTAGACGACACAATGTGACTGAAACAAATTTAACACACTCAACTTATTAGAAAATGGAAGGTTCATCATTCCTGTGTTTGGCAGCCTTCATAAAACTTTTCCTGTTACCTTAGTGGAGGTGGAATTTGGGAATTTTGTTTAGAAGGAGCAATAGGAAGTAGAAGGTTTTAGGTTCAGATACATCTCTCTAATTTGCAAAGTAATTTATGAATGTTTAATTGTCATCTCAAGAGGTAAATGTATCCTGAACATAAAGAGAAGAAATAATTTTATAGGAAAGCTCCATGGATAACACAATCCCTTCTTCATTCGACAGCATCATTTAGCATTCAAGTCGACAATAAAGACCTGACACATTTTAGCTTCAAAGTTTTGCTCTTAACCACTGTGGTCTACTATACTACCTGCCATTCAAAATAATGACAACTTGTGAACCAAAGACAAGGATCAGAGACAAGGCAGAAAATAGTGTCATCAACTGTAGAATATGCCATGCGGGGTTGATAGGAGTTAGTCTTCAGTTCATGGGAAACATGTCCTTGGCTGTCCAAAAATAATAAATCCTTTTGGTAACAGTCAAGATAGGCTGCCTCAGTGAAAAACAGCCCTCAGGATTTCAGTGATTTAAACAGCAACGGCTTTACTTCTCATTACCACTCTACAAGTTCATTGTTGTTCTCTTTTAGAAAGTGAAGCTAAGGAAGCCTCAATCTCTTTGATTTCACCACTGCTGAAGCAGGAAAACAGGGAGATGACAAATAGTATCCTGACTTAAAGTTTCTGCCTAGAAATGACATAAATCATGTCTACTCACATGGTCCTTTCCAAAGCAAATTCTCACAAAAGGTGTAGGAAAGTGTAATTCTACCTTGTGCCTGGAATGAGCAGCATAAGGTATATTTGATGAATGAAACTAATACCTCGAAAAGACTTTAAATCAGAGGACCCAATTAAGCCATACCCAGTTTCCTGACCCACAGAAACTGCGAGATAATATATGTTGTATTAAGTCAGTTTAAAACAAAGCAAACAAACCAAAAAACAGACAAAAACTAATGACTACTGTAATAATCACAACTTTACAGAATATTGAGGTCCTAAGTCAGAATGGTGTTGCAACACCCAGTGAAAGATAGGAAGGCCTGAAGTCTACCCTGTGTATATTCCTGTGTGCTGTCTAACCTGTGGCTGTTCTGTGCATCAGGACAAGCATGGTAATAAGCTAAATATGATTTGAAAGTGGCTTGGTACTCACAGAGGTAGGGCAATGGAGATAATTTAAAACACCTATTTCCACATTGCATTTTACCCGGGATAGAATAGATTAAACCTCTGATATTCTCTCCCCTGGATATTGCTGGCACAAACACCTCACTCTTTCTTATGAATGCCCCTCAAATCTGCAAATCTGCATTATTCTGGAAGTTGATCATTTTGCTGATCAGGCCAATGGTGAACAAAGTTTTCTCTGGTCACCACATTCATAAGACAATACCTTTTTTTCCTATGGATTAGGGTTGACACAAACTCGGTACTGAGAGTTCATCTTCTCAGCCTTAGCCTAGGAAAGTCAGGATGAAATACTCCAAATTCAACTGTGTGTCTAGACCAGTCCTCTAAACCAAGAGTAATGTAAAGGAGACTGTAGAAACTGGGCTTCACATAGAAAAAAATAATTTATTTGGACTGTTGTAAAAGCATTAAGCTAATCCTTAGGAACTAGGGAGATATCACAGCTGTCACTTGAAAATCTGTCACCTCATGAGGGGAGCCTCATTATTACAGAGTATTTTACTCTTATCATTAAAGAAAATGGGCCGGCCGGGCGCGGTGGCTCAAGCCTGTAATCCCAGCACTTTGGGAGGCCGAGACGGGCGGATCACAAGGTCAGGAGATCGAGACCATCCTGGCGAACACGGTGAAACGCCATCTCTACTAAAAAAATACAAAAAACTAGCCGGGTGAGGTGGCGGGCGCCTGTAATCCCAACTACTCTGGAGGCTGAGGCAGGAGAATGGCGTGAACCCGGGAGGCGGAGCTTGCAGTGAGCTGAGATCCGGCCACTGCACTCCAGTCTGGGCCACAGAGTGAGACTCCGTCTCAAAAAAAAAAAAAAGAAGAAGAAAAGAAAATGGGCCATACCACTCCTCAGGAGGCTGTCCTAACTCATTCTGTGTGTCCTTGGACAGCCTAAGGCCATAATCCTCATCTTGCTGAACCTGAGAGATTGGGGGTAGGAGGAGCACGGGCTTCCTACCTCAATCTGACTCATATGTTTTATATTTTAAGCAATCCCTGCAGTGGAAAGGTGTGATACTTCTGTCCACTTGTTATGGGAGGAATTGTGCCACTCCAAAAAGTGATCAGAGTCCTAACCCCCAGCACCTGTGCATGTGACCTATTTGGAATTACAATCTTTGCAGATGATCAAGTTAAGATGAGATTATTAGTGTCGAGCCTAATCTAATGTGATTGGTGTCCTTCTAAAACACAGAAATTTGGACACAGCGACAGACATGCATTCAGAGAGAACAGCATGTGAACATGAAGGCAGAGATCAAGATGATGTATTTACAAGGCAGGAAATACCAAAGATCGCCAGTAAACCACCAGAAGCTAGGAAGATAGGCATGAGACAAATTCACTCTCTGGGGACGGTGGGGGAACCAGACTCAGCCCTCAGAAGGAATCAGCCCTGCCAACACCTCGATCTCAGCCTTCCAACCTTCAGAACTGTGAGACAATACATTTCTATTGCATAAGCTACCCAGTTGGTGGTATTTTGTTACAGCAGCCCTAAGAAATTAATACAGCACTGCAAGTCCATGTCTCCCTGAAGATGATAGACCTGATAACATCAAGATTTCATTTGCCTGGAGTTCGTTTTCTAACAAAAAAAAAAATTGTCTAGGCTCATCCAATTATTTCAGTTATTCCTGCTTTGAAGTCCTACACTTTTCCTTCAGAGACCAGATTTACCTGTCTCACATACTGAGATCTAATAATATCACTATTTCAATAAATATGGAAAATTTTTCCTGAAACAGGACTCTTTGATGACATAATTACAGAAATCTCTATAAAAAAAGTAAAAAGTACTCAGTAATACGAAAATTGAAATTATATTGGTGACAGTCTATTGCACACAGCATGCTCGAGATTATATGAGCCAATGAATTTAGCTATGAATGTTTAAAAGGCCTTGTCCCATTTAAAACAGTTTGGAAAAGCAATGGATTGCATTAAACAATATAATAATATGAACCTATTAATATTATCCAGATTACTAAACTAATACTGAAGAAATTATCTTTAAATAGAAGTATTCTAGGAAGTTTCTAGAAAAAGAATCCATTGGTTGCAGTTTTTGTGTTTAAAGTCCTCTCTACTCCATGGAATGTAAACTTATCTACAAGTTTCATTCAGAATTACATAAAGCAGCATAAATAAATATGTCTATTACAAATACTTTATTGCTATATCTTTATGGATGGTTTCAGGGAGAAGAAATCCTGTGGACTGTAGATTGTGTTTAGTACAGGAGGCATTCTCCCCAAATCTGAGTTTCTCTTTTAAAATCACTACTGGGGGCCACTTGTTAAGTATCAGATTGTGGTCATCAGATTAAAAAATAAAATATGTCTGTTTACTCAATCTAGTATATATCAAAGCTCTCTCTCTCTGGCCTGCCCATGCGTTCAGAGTCCTGAGTACCAGTATGTGGCCCACCTCTGGCAATCCCGCTGTCTGCTGCCTGACCTCCCCCCAGAATTAAAGCGGTCACTCGCCTGGCTCTGTGCATTGGTTGAGGAGGCAGGATTTCACTGGCTGGGATTAGACTCTAGGAAATGACAATTTACTACTTGTATGACCTGAGTTGAGTCACCACCTGAAAACTGAGGATAATAATAGTATCTACTGTTATGGGTTTTATGATGATCAAATGAGATAATAATATAAAATGATTAACACACTGCCAGGTATATAGTAAGCACTGAACTGTATCAATTCAAATTATCATCCAATATTTACTAATCTCCCATGTTGTCAGCCACTGTGCTGGGCTGAAAGGACCTGAAATGAGTTCATCAGTGGCATGAAGTAACCACAACCTCAGCTGTTTCAAGGAAATGTTTGTGTCTAACACATGAAATTGTAACTCTTCTTGTATATTACAAAACCAGAGCTTAAGTTCTATCGCAGATGTAGACTAATAGAAGTATGTTCATAGAAAAATGAGTGGCAGGACAGTGTCGTGGCTGAAAGCATGAGCTCGAACCAGACTGCCTGGGCTTGGATCTCAGCACCTTTGCTACTTTGTGTAACCTTGGGCTTATTTATCTTCTCTGTACTTTAGTTCCCACATAGAGTGTGTGTTACAAAGTGTCTGCTAGCACTATTAAGGACTAAAGCAAAGCCTACACATAGAGGAGATACAATTAAGTCATCCTGAGGAGAAGAAGGACTTCTGAAAGAAGTTTGAGAAGGGTTTCCAGGAATAACTAGAAAATGGGCTGGGCACCTTGGCTTTTTTTTTGTAATTGCAACACGTTGGAAGGTGGAGGTGGGAGGATCACTTGAGCCCAGGGGTTCAAGGCTGCAGTAAGCTGTTATAGCACCACTGCACTCCAGCATGGGGAGAAGAGCAAGACTTTATATTAAAAAAAAAAAAAAAAAAAAAGGAAATGGGCAGGTGCAGACTTAGGAGAAAGGATGTAATAATGCATTTTGGATAGAAGACAGTGTGTGCAAAGGCAGACTTTGAATAATGTAGTATAAAGCAATAGCAAATAATTCCATGGTTTTGGAGCATAGGAAACTCAGTGCAAATAATTCCATGGTTTTGGAGCATAGGAAACTCAGTGCAAGGGGTAGACAGTAGGAATTTATGTTGAAAAGCAGATATGAAATAGATACACTGCATAATGAACATTGTATGACTCCCTCAGAAGTGCAAATTTTATTTCATTAGCGATGGGGGTGCCATCAAAGGTGTTAGGGCAGGGAAATGCATGTTGATTTATTATTCAGTAAATATTTATTGAGTGCCTTTTATTTTAAGCAATGTGGATACAGAGAGTAATAAGTGAGACCAGTTCCCTTTTGTTCAGAAATCTGCATTACACTAATGGCAGAAAGAAAATAAACAATGTGAAAATATATTAAGAAAATGTTTGATTATATAATTACAGAGGATGAGGGTGATATGATGGATCACAGGGAATTGGGACTTTTTATATTGAGTGGTCAAGAAGAGACTCTCTGAGAATATAACATCTGAGCAAAGACCAGAACAAACAGCAGGAGGCTGCCATACAGGGAGAGAAAGGGATCAGGCCAAGGGAAGAGAACAGCAAGCATGTAGGCCTTGAGGTAGCAAAATGCCCAGTGTGTTCAAGGAACAAACACGAGGTCACCTATGGCTGGAGCGAAATGAGCAATGGGTGTGGTAGAGACAACAGCTGCCCACCAAAGATCTGTGTTTCCCCTTCATAGTGTGCAATTGTAGCTAGAAAGCCACTGTTCAACCAGCCACCTCCCTCCCCTCTTGCATCTTGATGGGGCCATCTGACTAGTTTCAGTTTGTCAGCTGACTATCCCCAGTTCAAACCTGGAAGCTTCTTATTGAGGGTGGAAGAGCTTAGTCAGGCTGGATTTCTGAATGACTGGGTGGAACAGAATCCTGTTGTTCTACCTTAGATTGCTAAATGAGAAAGAAATTAGCCTTTTTGTGCGTTAAGCACTAAAATGTTAAGTTTCTTATAGCAGATAGCAACACCTTAACCAGTATATGCCGTAAGTGGTATAAACTGAGGTCAGGGAAAGACTAGATCAGGTAAGGTTGTATAGGTCTCAGCAAGGAATTCAGAGCTGTATTTTCAGGTATCTCTGTGAACAGTGTCCTAGAAAAACCTCAAACTCACATAATAACTGAACTTACCATTTTACTCACCCCTACTTGCTTTCCCTCCTGTATTTCCTCTTTGTTGTGAATATAAAATTATTGAAATTTACTGATTCTCTACAGAAGAGAGAAAGATTAAAGGAAGGACAACACAGTGAAAAGAATACATAGAGGAAGCATCTCCGTGAGAGAAGAAAGCAGCATGGTATATCAAAAATTGCATTGACTTAATCTTTATTCTCAGATGTTTTGAATTCCAATCCTGGTTCTACCACTTACTGACTGAAAAATGGTGGACCATTTACTTAATCTCTGGGAATGTCATTTCTATCACATATGTACTGGAATGTGTTCTAACCATAGTTTCCACGTCTAGGCCAACTATTAGCCACAAATGATAAATTGTAATTGACTGCTCTGATATAACTAAATGAGTCACAAGATATTATCTATTCAATTAAAAAAATAAAAAGTTTTCAAAATATTTTAAATACACCCCCTGGTATATTTTTTCTTTCACTTTACTTAAAAACATAGGTGATTCTGAAGATACTAGGTATAACAGCATATAGGATATATAGTAGAGTATATACAGGTCTTATTTATTAAATTACTAAATGCATATTTTCCTGGTCTCAAATCATCAGTGGCCTTGGTGACCTCAGAGCTAGTGATTTCAGAATTTAATGGCGAGAAATGTTTCAGTGTAAAACTTGGGTAAAGCATTCCACCTTTTCCTACTGTCTAGTGATCATTTAAATGCCTCATATGCACAGTGACCACCCGGGACCTGCAGTGTTCAGAGGCCCCACAGGTACACAGGCAGGGAGGGGTATCTGTCCAACAATTCTGAGTTGCAGACATAAAGTTTTGCTTTTAGGAAATTATATCTGGGATCCTAGAATTTAAGTTTATACTATCTTCTATTATCCTAGGCCAGCGTTGTTATTTGGGAAACAAATGTTTAGCCAAGGACGTTTGATAAATAAGTTGTCTTCAGTATCAGTTAAAAACCTAAATAGTTCAGGAGGTAATTCCATCAGATAGCTGTTCTAAATGCTAATCATAAATTTGTATACTTTACATTTTGGACTTTGGTTTACATACATTTTATTATTATATTAAACAATGCAGGTAAGTATATAATCTTTTGGGGTTTCCTGGTACTAGTAATTTTCTTCATCTTTTTCCTTCTCTCTCATTCTCCTCCTTTGATCTTGCTCAGGTTAGTGTAAATAAACTGGGTTTTCTTTGTGGCCTTTCCACTAAGTTGTGATGCAAATGTGACCAAATTTGACTTTTAATCTCTGGACTTTGGTATCTTCACCTATTGAATGTAAGCCCTTTCTAAGCCTTAATACACATACATACATACATATCTATATACAGATATAGACATAAGTATAGAGTTAAAGAATGTCCATCATGGGCAAATGAACAGAGAGAGAGTAGAACAGAGTATATAAGAGCACATATTTTTGGAATCAAATGCAGCAAGCTTAAACCCCATCTCTGCCAAGAATAAGTTGTGTGGCTTTGGCCAAATTACCCTCCTGCATCCTTATTTCCATCAACTGTAGAATGTAGATGAAGACATTACTTAACTTATAGGGTTGTGCTTGTTAAGTAGTGAACTTACTTCAGTGCCTGAAAGAGAAACCGTACCCTTAAATATTAGCTCTTGCCACTATTATTCATAGGGATCCTTCTGTATATGATCCACTGTGAAAAAAGTGAAAAAAGAAAAATGTCTACTGTAGGTAAGTTCAATCCCTGGAACACAGTTTAGCCAGTGAATGGCACCTTTGTGCCAAGGAACGAGCATCCCCTCCTTTGGGTACAAAATCCTATAGGAGGTCCCAACCATTAGGGGTAATTGCAAAGCAGACAGACTCAGTAGAACTGAACCTACCATGAAAGGAGGAGTAGTGAACTTTCCTCTAAGTAGTGAGTTTTTTCCTCAAAGTAGTGAAAAAACAGACACTTTGCAATCTGGAATGTTCTATCTTAAAATTTTGACAGAGAAAGCAATTATTTTACACAACTCTCTCATCTAATTGAATCTCCTTAGTGTTATCTTTTAATCTGAGCAGAAGGTTAGAGAAAAAGAAATGATAGCAAGAGCAATATGTCTATTACTGATGAGCCTAATGAACTAGAAATTTTGCTGCACAAATAAATGATGCAAACTGTAATCATTTTGAATTCAAAAAAGAAAGGATTTCTGAATTATACTGTTTTCTTAATAAAAGTACCAAGTTGAAAATAACACGTAAGACATGCATGGCTTATATGTGAAATATAAACATTGTCAAAGCACCTCACCCCATTTTCTTCTGTAAAGAAAAGAACTATTTATTTTTCCTATTTTCTGAAGATGCTGTGGTAGGTAGAATTCCTAAAATTCCCCCACCCAAAGATGTCCCACTCTAATTCCAGGAAGCCATGAATATGATGAGATATCTCTTCTATAATGAGGCCATAACATATGGCACAGTTGACCTTAAAATATGGAGATTATCCAGGTGGGCCTGATACAATCACATGAATCCTTAAAAACAGAGAGCTTTCTTCCCCAGATGGCAGCCTCCACGAATAGGAGGAATTCGATGCAACACTGCTGACTTGAAGATGGAATATGGACAGTCTCTAAGAGCAGAGAGTAGACCACAGTTTACCACCAGTCAGCAAACATAGACCTCAGTACTACAACTGCAGGGAATTGCACTCGGCCAACAGCTGAATGAGGCTGGAAGCAGATTCTTCCCTAGAGCCTCCGGTTAAGAAACCAGCCCTGTGCACACCTGAATTTTGGTCTCATAATACCTAAGTAGAGAATTTAGCCATGGTGGGTCAGACCTCTGACCTATAGAAACTATGAAATAATAGGTCTGTGGTGTTTAAAGCTGTGATGTTTGTGGTAGCTTGCCATCCTGCATTCTCATTTAGAATCTTTATTAAAGGAAAATCTGTTTCCGAGATCATTCAGGTTGTTGGCAGAACTCATTTACAGCGTTGAGCGGTCTTAGCTGGAGACCACCCTCAGTTCCTTTTGGGCAGCCTTTTAATTTCTCAACACGGCTGCTTATTTTATCAAGCTAGCAATGAGAGTCTCTCATTCCAGCTGGCCAAAGCAGAGTCTCGGGTAACATAATATAATCACAGGAATGATAGCCCAACAACATCTTTGTCTGAAGACATACCACACTAACGACAGAGTGACATTCCATCACTTTTGCCATATTTTGTCGGAAGAAAGTCACAGGTTCCATTCACGTAGGAGTAGGGGATTATAGGCTGTAAACATGGGGACCACCCTAAGAGTAGTCTGCCATAGACCGTTTTCTGATCTCAATAATTCATATGTCTCCCACATGCAAAATACATTCCCCACTCCCAAGGTCCAAGAATCTCATCCCATTATATATCCACTAAAAGTCCAAAATTTCATTCTCTAAATCAAGTGCACATGTGGATAAGGTCCCTGGTTATAATTCCTTCAGAACAGCTTCTAGGCACAATTCCTCACCATCTCTGGGCCTGTAAAACCAGAGAGACAAGTTATTTGCCTCAACACATCCAACATACAATGGTGGAGCAGGCATAGGGTGACAGCTTCAGAAACTCCAGTTCAAAAAGGGCAAAAAATAGAAGTGGAAAAACAATCACTGTTGGATAGCAGTTCAGAAACCCAGCTGGTTACACTCCAGCCAGGGTACCTTGATTAAGTTTCAAGGCCTGGAATAATCCTCCATGGCTTCTGGCTCTACATCTGGGTTCTTGCTTCTATATTTTTTGTTGTCCTTCCTTTTTCATAAAAGATACATGTTTGCAGCTGAATAGTAATCAGCTGGAATCTGCCAGTAGAAATGTAGAGGTCCAGTAGCCTCCTTTCTTTCTTTCACTTTATTCTCTCTCTCTCTCTCACTTTCTGTCTCTCTTCCTCTACCTCTATCTCTCTCTCTCTCTCTCTCTCTATCTGTATCTCTATGTCTATCTGTATCTGTATCTGTATCTGTATCTGTATCTGTATCTCTATCTCTATCTCTATCTCTGTTTTTCTCAGTCCAAGCTTAGCAATGTTTCGGCTGAAGTAATTTTCTCAAGAACTTTGGGTGTTTCCTATGGCTTTTAATGGGGTTCACTCTCTTAGACAAAAGTTCCATCCACACTTCTTTTTAAGATAAATTCTCCTTGCCAGGCGTGGTGGCTCACACCTCTACTCCCAGCACTGGGAGGCCACAGTGGGTGAATCACTTGAGGTCAGGAGTTTGAGACCAGCCTGGCCAACATGGTGAAACCCTATCTCTACTAAAAGTACAAGGAAGAAAAAATTAGCTGGGCATGGTGGTGCATGCCTGTAACCCCAACTACTCAGGAGGCTGAGGCAAGAGAATTGCTGGAACCTGGGAGACGAAGGTTGCAGTAAGCCGAGATCATACCACTGCACTCCAGGGAAACAAAACAAGACTCTGTCTCAAATAAATCAATAAATAATAAAATGAAAAATAAATCCTTCCATACACTGGCCTCCTTCTGAGCTGTCTAAGGAATATCTCCATTCAATCTCCTAAAGGCCCTTTGGTTTGATTGAGAGAATCTGAGAAGCATATCCTTAATTCTTGTGACTAAATACTCTGACTTCTTTATCTTTCCAAGGTTTCACCAAGTCCATACAGTCACATTCTTGACTCTTTCTCTAAAGCATGCTTTCCTGCCAGGAAAACATCTCCTCATGTTAGAATCTTTTACTCTCTGTAAAGGCTGGGAAATTTCAAATTATGAAATCCTGGTTTCTTTGTACTTAACAGTTCTTTCCTCGATTTATCTTTCTCCTCTTGCATTTTATTATAAGCAGTAAGAAGAAACCAAGCAGCTCAATGGCAGTCCAACTGACCACTGCTTGGAAATGTCCTTAGCTATATATTCAACTTTGTCACTTACAAGTTCGGCCTTCCATGAAACTACAGGAGACAAGCTTTCTAACACTATATAATAGCAAGGATCCCCTTCCTCCAGTTTCCAATGAAATATCCTGATGTTCTTCTGAGCCCACACTATCAATATACTTGAAGTCCAGATTTCTATGAACAGTATGTTCAAGGCAAATTAGATTTTTCTATCAGGCTCTTCAAAATTTTTCCAGGTTGTGCCCTCTGACCAGTTCCAAAGCTGCTGTTACATTACAGGTATTTGTTATAGCAGTACTTTGCTTTGTTGGGGCTTAAAACACAATACCGCAAAGTAGGGCACTTTGACATGCTGAGTACTTTGAACTGAAGGAGATTGGAAGGGCTTCAGAAGCAAGACATTTTCTCTGATCTTCTCCCACCCTCCTTTTTTCTTCCCTCATTTCTCCTACCCTCCTTTCTTCTTCCCTCATTTCTCCAAGGTAGAGTCACAGAAATTAGAATTCCTGTTCCCCAGGGCAAGTCCTAGAAACTAGAACTCCTCTCCCCCAGCACAAGCCAAAAAACCCAGAGAGGTCATTCTCTGACCTACCTCCCTTGAAAGTAGGCCCTAAGACCCTCATTCCAGAAGGGTCCTGCTGCATATCTGGGTGAGGTATGCTACACAGAGAGGCCAAGAAGAATCCGAAAAATCAGGCCTTGCTGAGTTCCCCTCAGATAATAATTATTAGATCACATCCTTTTATTCCAATCACATATTTACATGACTGTCCCTTCTTCATTGAACCTAAACCTAAAAACACAGTTTTCCCTGGGCCTTTGAGTCTTCATATCTGGTTTCCTATGTCATGTAAAACTTTCATTAAATGAATTTGTCATGCTTTTTCTCTTGCTAACCTGTCATTTGTTATAGGAGTGTCAGCTGTGAACCTTCTAACAATATTCAGAAACCCAAATCTACATTTGTGTTCTATGGATGTATAACAAATTACAACAAAATTAGTTTAAGAAACAAACGCAGTTGTTAGTTTACAGTGTCCATGGATCAGGAGTCTGGTAAGGGCTTAGTTGTGTGCCCTGCTGAGCCTCACAGGCTGCAATTAAGCTGTCAGTAGGGCTGTATTCTTATGGAGAGACCCTACTGGAAAACAATTCAATCCAAAGCTCACTCAGGGTATTGACACAATCCATTTCCTTACTGCCATATGATTGAGGGACTAGCCTTTGACCATCAACTGCAAGGTTACCCCAGGCTCTAGGAGCTACCCTCAGCTCCAGAACCTCAGTTTCTGGCCTTGTGAGCTTCCTTACTTGGAAGTAAGGAATGGCTTACATGGCTGTTTACTTCATCAACTTAGCAAGGAGAATCTCTTACTCCAGACTGAGAAGACAAAATCCTCAACATAATGTAATCGCAGGAATGATAACCCCTCACCTTTTCCAGATTCTGCTGATTAGAAGCAAGTTACACACATCTGCTGCACTCAAAGGAAGAGGATTTATACAGGGCCCGGGCATGGGGGCATTCTGGGGCCTGTCTGCCATACAGCACTTCTTCATCCTCTTACTGTTATTGTTTTTACTATGTTGTTGGGATACAAGGATTTTGGATCATGAAGAATAAGGAGAGGAATGGAAATCTGAGTCTCTTTTTTCCTCGAATTCTCTGCAGAAGTAGTTGAAACTACAAAATACTCTGTGTAATTTCTGAAGTTCAGCTATCTATGTTGTTCCTTTGCCCCATTACCACAGATAACTGAGATGATCACAATGAATTTTAAGTTTGCTAAAAGCCATCACAGTCAGTATATGCTATGAGTCACACCCTTTAAGTTATTAAGACACTGTTCATATCCTCCATAAAGGAGAGAAAACATCTTTATTAGCTAAAGAGTTTAGTTTTGAACATTCTTCATAAAATGTATCTATACAAAAACAGATATTCTGCTAAAGCACAGCTACTGGTAATAGAGAACCAAATATGTCTGGGGTCCAGACATTTTCCTCAAATGCACTATACAAAATAAAATGGTCATTAGAAACCAATAAATTTGGTTTCAGTCCATCAGTCATTGACGATATTATATAAGTTAGCTTAATTTTTAAACATTTGCTTTAAAAGCCCAAGTTCAGACCCATTTTAGAGATGCTCATGGATTTCTGAAGATAAGTTCTAAAGTATCAAGATGGTACCAGAATAACTTTGCAGAATAGGCTCTCTTCCTCCTAAGTTTACATGATTAACTTGCTGTCTGGAACCTGGTAGAGAGTAAGCCCAGGTGGCCAGTAGACTTTAGCCATCCTACATCCCTTCATTCTCCCTTCTTCACTCATCTAATGTTTATCAGGCACCTTTATTTCTGGTGACTCCTAGTAAAACGTTTTGCACAAAGACTATCTGTGTGGTAATTTCTGTGCCATTCTAAGTTTTCTTAGCAGAAAGTTTCATATCACTAATAGGTTCTTTTTAGCCTTTTATTGTTTTGAGATCTGGTTACCAAGTGGCTTTGGCAGCAAGAAACACCTGCAATCCTAGCTCTCAAGTGGAACATTTGAAGTCAAGGTTAAAAGTTCTCAAATAGCATTGCCGATTGCTTAACCATATTCAGATACCTTGTCTAAGTTCAGATGACTTTGTTTGCCAAACAATTTTTACAAATTAGTATTGCTTATCTCAATACAAAGTTGTGACATGAACAATGCTCTTTCTTCTATTGTTTGATACGCCTTAGTTTTGATTCTCTAACAGGATTGTAAATATCAAATGTCTGTGTCGTCACAGGCCATGTCTTCTTCTTAGGATGATCTGAGGCACGCAGTAGGCTCTCAATAAATGCATTATTGACATAATATGTTTCTAACATTTTAATCCCACTTACTAGTCCCACTTACTTGTTTCTGCTCTTAATTGTACAACTAAATCTATATTTACATTAAAAATTCTTTGAAATATATTACTTTTTTTAATTTGACAAAGTGATCACTTTAGTGGTAGACTTCAAAGTAGAATAATGAAGTACAGTACATATCTTCTAATCTAGTCATGCAATTATAGCATTTCTTACAGTATTAACACTCTATCACTAGAAAATCCTCAGGCAATAATGACTAATAAGGAAAGCATTTCCTGGCAACTAATGACCGGCATGGGGGCGCTTGCTCTTGACACAAAGCCAGCAGCCCTCAGCCCAGCTGGCTACTGCCTAAACCGGACATGCCAGGCCTCCCTCTGAGGTTACTGTGTATTTATTTATAAACTGTTAGTATAGTGACAAGAAATTTAAAATGAGACAATGTTTAGGTGCTGTTCAGAGGAAAGTACCTGTGGGTAGATCATGATACTTTTTTAGTTGTAATTACATGACTCAGATTATTCTTCCTCTCTGTGGGTGACATCATATATATTCAACATTTAGGATTTAAACATTAAATAAAATCTGCTTTTGGAAGCACACAGAATGTATAGAGGTGATAATAATAACAATAACAATAATATAGCTAGGACTGACTGAGCCTTTATAAGATGCCAGGTTCTATGATAAGCACTTTACATGCATTAATTGATTTAATCTTCATAATGAATCTGCAGGGTAAGTAAGAAGAAACAGAGGCACAGATAGGAGAAAATAACATGCCCCAAATCCATAAGTAGTAAGCAGTAGAGCCTGGATTTAAGGCAAGGCATCCAACTTGATGCCAACTGTTATTTTGTGTTATTACAGCTCCAATAGCAAAACAAAACAAAAATATGTAAGCCATTATTAACAAATTGTAAAATACCAGAAGTCTTGTATGTACTACTCTATATTGTTTCTCTATAAGATGGTCTCAAATTTTTTCAAAAGAAAAATATTTGAAAGTTACGAAATGTTTTCAGTTAACTTAGGTAACACCCAACAAATAACACAAAATAAATGCTTAAAAAAAAAAAAACTAAAAAGCACACTGTCAGCAAGACTATTATCAGAGTCCATGAAAATTGTTGAAATATATTTTCATCTTATGATAATAATATTGCCAGAAACTTACTGTTAAAATTTTGTAAGTACCTGTATGAGTAAAGAGGAATGAGAATGCACAGGGAGAAAGTTTTTCTTTCCAGAAATATTTCCCTTACAGTCTGGAAACTTCCTTTACCTTTTTTCTAATGACAACACGGTCCACTAATTGGCAATTTACTTTAGTTAACAAATTTCCATTTTTGAAATGCAAGTGCCCCTGGAGAGTCAAGATAGCCTCCTCATTAGTTACTCACATCAAGGTAAAAAATTATTTCAATGAGCTTTCTCTTAATATCTAGCTTAATGTCTAGCCCTGGGGTAATTTGAGTTGCAAAAGATAGTTGGAATGGTGAGTGGAGAGCTGAGTTATTTTGAAACAGGAGAATTTGAGTCGTAAGAGCTATTGTGAGAGCCCACCACAGGGAAGCCTCAAGTAGGAATTGGAACATACATGGGAACCAAGAAATAGAGATTAGAGGGAGATCTTATCATATTTGCAAATGCAAACATTGAGACCTCCAAATGCATTTAGAAGCAAAGGCTTATCCCTTTTCCAGACTCTAAGCACTGGGAAACAGGTGATAGTGATGCCACTGCACTAAGATAGTCTCCTCCTACTTGGCCTGGTGTTGCTGGGGCAAAGCCAAAGCCTGGATCCCTGTTCCCTCCAAGCCCATCTACAGTGCCCTCTGCCACCTGCCACCTGCTCCAGCCCATCAGGTGTTCTCCGTCCAGCTGCTTTCAAGGTCCAAAGTAACTGGCAGCTGAGTTCAGTACCTGAGAAACTGTATTGCCTTTTCTCTGTGTCTGGGACTTATTTTATTGCATTAAAAAAAAAATTAACAGTCTTAACTTGGCTCAGAGGAGTCTAGAACTATGGCACAGGGAATTTTTTTAATCTAATGGGTCATAGGGTATAATGCAAATATATTCAGTTCTTTGTATTTACTGGTGCATTCTAGCACAAAGAAGGACTAGCCACCTGACATTAACATTTTAGCTACAGGGCTGTCACTTGTTGGTCCTTAACATTTACTCTATGAGCACAGTGAATTTAAAAATAAAAAAAATCTGAAGTAGTCTCATTTATCTATTTTTGTTTTTGTTAACTGTGCTTATGATGTCATATTCAGAAAATTATTGCCAAGGCAAATGTCAAGAGGGATCTCCCCTATGTTTTCTTCTAGTAATTTTACCATTTCAAGTTTTATGTTTAAATCTTCAATCCACGTTGAGTTGGTTTTTGTGCATGGTGATAGAGATCCAATTTCTTTCCTTTTTTTTTTTTTTTGTTGTTGTTGTTGTTGCTTTTGTTTTTCTTGTTTGTTTGTTTTTTGCATGAGGGTATCCAATTTTCCCAACACCATTTGTTGAAGAGAACATTTTTCCCCATTGTGTGTTCTTGCTATCCTTGTGGAACATTAGTTGATGGTAAATGTGTGAGTTTATTTCTGGGTTCTGAATTCTGTTCCATTGGTTCACATGACTGTTTTCTATGACAGTATCATACGGTTTTGGTTACTATAGCTTTGTAATTTATAATTTGAAGTCAGGAAATGTGATACATCCAGCTTTATTCTTGTTCAGGATTGCTTTGGCTATTCAGGATCTTTTTATAGTTTCATTTGAACTTTCTGATATTTTCTACTTCTGGAAATAATGCCAATGGGATTTGATAAAAAGATTTTGCACAGTAATAGAAACAATCAGCAAAATAAAAAGGTACCTTAAAGAATAGGAGAAAAGTTTGTAAACCATCTATCTAATAAGGCATTAATATTCAAAATAGATTAGAAACTCATACATCTCAATACAAAAAATACAAATAACTGAGTTAAAAAATGGGCAGAGGATTTAAATAGGCAATTCTCAAAAGAAATCCAGATGGCCAATAGACAAATGAAAAGGTGTTCAACATCTCTAATCATCAGAGAAACGTAAATCAAAACCACAATGAGGTATTACCTTACACTTGTTAAGATGGCTAGCATCAAAAAGACAAAAGAGAACATGTGTTGGTGAGGATGAGGCATACAGGAAGCCCTTTTACAGTATTGATGGAAATGTAAAATAGTACAGCCATTATGGAAAATAGTGTGGTAGTTCCTCAAAAGATTAAAAATAGAAATACTATATGATCAAGAAATCCCATTTCTTGGTATAGAGCTAAAAATAATTGAAAAAAAATTGCAAAAGACATATCTGCACTTTAATGTTTATTTAGCGTTAACCAAGATATGAATACAGGTTCACTACAGCATAAGCCAACACATAGAAACAATATAAATGATCTATGATGGAAGAATGAATAATACAATATGTATGCTTGTGTGTGTGTATATATACACGTGTATACATGCATACATATATATACGTGTGTGTATACATACACACACACACACACACAATGAAATATTCTCTAGTTTTTTGGGTTTTTTTTTTTTTTTTTTTGAGATCACCCACGCTGGAGTGCAGTGGTCTGAACTCGGCTCACTGCAACTTCCGTCTCCTGGGTTTAAGCGATTCTCCTGCCTCAGCCTTCCAAGTAGCTGGGACTACAGGGATGTGCCACCACACCTGGCTAAATTTTTGTATTTTTAGTAGAGACTGAGTTTCACCATGTTAGCCAGGATGCTCTCGATCTCCTGATCTTGTGATTCACCCGCCTTGGCCTCCCAAAATGTTGGGATTACAGGAGTGAGACACCGCGCCCAGCCTGTCTAGCTTTTAAAAAGAAAGAAACCAACCATTTACAGCAACATTAATGGAGCTGTATAGCTTTCTGCTAAATGAAATAAGCAACACACAAAAAGAAATACCACGTGATCTCACTTATTTGAGGAATCTGAAATAGTCAAATTCATAGAAGCACAGACTAGAATGGTGGTTGCCAGGGGTTGAGGGATGGGGCAATGGGAGGATATTGGTCAAAGGATACAAAGGTTTAGTTATGCAGGATGAGTACGTTCTAGAGATCTAATGTACAGCATGGTAGCCATAGTTAAATATTAATAGTAAATTTGCTTTACATTAAATAGTAAAAATATGTTATATATTTGAAATTTCCTAACATTATAAATCTTAATTAAATTGTCTCACTACATGTATACACACATACATTGACATACAGAAATGGTAACTATGTAGAGGTGAAATATGTTAATTGTCTGGAATTTAGTCATCATTTCACAATGTATGCAATAAATGCAATTTTTATACCTCCATGATATCTCAATAAAACTGTTTTAAAAATGAAAAACAAATAAACCAAGTGATATGGTTTGGCTGTGTCCCCACCCAAATCTCATCTTAAATTGTAGCTCCCATAACTCCCATGTGTTGTGAGAAGGACCTGGTGGGAGGTAATTGAATCACGGGGCAGGTCTTTCCCTGCTGTTCTCGTGAAAGCGAATAAGTCTCACAAGATCTGATGGTTTTATACAGGTGAGTTTCCCTGCACAAACTCTCATTCTTCTGTTTTTGCCTGCTGCCATTCTTGTAAGACATGATTTGCTCCTCTTTGCCTTCCACCGTGATTGTGAGGCCTCCTCAGCCATGTGGAACTGTGAGTCCGTTAAACCTTTCTTTTGAAAATTGCCCAGTCTTGGATATGTCTTTATCAGCAGTGCGAACACAGATTAATATACCAAGTAAGCACTTTTACATTAGAAGTAACTTGCAATGACTACAATTACCTGTGCATCAATATTGGTAACACATTCTACATGCTGTAGAAAGGCTGCAGGTTGTTGGCAGCCCCTTGGAAGCACTATTGTAACACCCTTCTTTTCTTAAGAAAAAAATATTCACTGCCTATGAGTGGATTATACAGTAAACTTCAAACCTTTTCCAATTACATATTTTCTTGCATATCTAGAAAATATTATTTTTCATAATATGCTAGTCATGTAAATATTGCATTAAGTAGTAGCTAATTATTTTCCATACCCCTCACAAGTCATGTCACTCACCAGTATGTCATGGCCCATGATGTGAAATCATTGCACTAACAAAGTAAAAGGCCAGCATCAAATCTCTGCCTTACAGGGTGTAAATTAATCCAGGATTAATCAATTTCTTGATTGGTTATTGTTATAGGGTTGAATTGTGTCCCTCCTCTCCCCCAAAATTATATGTTAAAGTCTTAATCTCTAGTAGCTCAAAATGTGACCAGGTTTGGAAATATGGCCTTTTAAGGAGGTAAGGAAGGTAATACGAGATCATATGGGTGGATGCTAATCCAGTGTGACTGCTGTTCTTATAAGGAGGTTTGGACACAGACACACAGACCATGTGAAGACAGAGACAGTCTACTAGTAATGGAGAGAGGCCTCAGAGGAAAACAACACTGCCAACAGCTTGATCTCAGACTTTTAGCCTTAAGAACTGTGAGAAAATAAATTTCTGTTGTTTACCCAGTCTATGGTACCTTATCATGGAAGACTCAGAAAACAAATAGTCATTGACTCTAAATGGTTGAATTTTACTATTGTCAGATTTCTTCTCTAAATACATCACAAATACTCAAAAAAGTCGACTGAGAATCAAAAATGTGTGTTTTTATTTGTAGTTTTCTTATTAATTACCTTTGGTAAACTAAAAGTTTCTCTTTGTCTAAATCACCCCTTCTGTAAAATTAGAGATTTTACTAGATTTGGTCTCTCCGGCTTCAACCAGAACCACTTTACTTTTATTAATATTTTATATCATGGTCTTATGTAAGATTCCATTTGAAGATGACTTCAATTACTAACGATATTTTTGAAAACAACTGAACTAAAAGATCCTTAAGACCACAGCCAAATTCTACAATTTCACTTGCCAACCATCTGCTCTAATTTCATTATATGATAATTGTCAATAGTCTATTCTGAAACTAGAATATATATATAGTGAATCTATGTTAGTTCTAAAGTTATTACTTTGCCACTTGAGTGACTTATATCCATTTAAGACTTTATTTCTGAGATGATCAACAGGCATTTTAAATGTAGCAAATAACCGATATTAGATTCTATAAAAGTCCTTCTCACTCTCTCAATTCAACGTAAATCTGTTGGGCTAACTCACTTTTATTACATGCTTTTCATGTTTAAAACATAATGTGGGCGAGGCAAACCTTACAGGGATACTTTGCATTTATGAAAATTGTTTACTCTGTTACTTTCTGGATGTAGTGGCCTACAAACAAAATACAAAATCCTCTTCCCCCACGACCCCAGCTCCAGTATTCTCACTGATTTCCTAAAGTTGTAAATAGTCATATAATCTAATAAATGTTGGTACTGGCCTTTCGAATCTCTTTCAGTAAGTTTAAGTGTAGCTAGGGAAGCTTTATTTATTTATTTTTAGTACATTCACCAAGTGGTTCTGGTGAAATGGGTATGAGGATTGGCTTTGAGGAACCACTGCATTACATAAAGCCAGTGATGAGGTTGGTTAGGATGGGATGAGGTTGGTTATGGATGGGAAGGTTAGGCAGGCAAGATGAGTGAAGGGGCAGAAAAACACTTTATCTTGGAGTGGGGGTTAGTGTAGGGATAGTGAGGTATGGAAAGGGAAGTAAAGAGGGAAGAAAATAACACTGTGTAGAAATAAACCACAGATTATGCAACATCCCAGTTTGGCCCATTTTATTCGAACTATTCTGACTGGCTTAATTTTCCTATTGTCAGATTTCTTCTCTAAATACACCACAGTTTACTCACAAAGAACAATGAGATTGAAGTGAAGGACCCATATAGAGATCCCTCTTTGAACAAAAATTTCTTAAAACAAAGTCCTCCAAAAGAAAACTGATTTTTAGAGGTTTTAAAAGCACTGTTTTGGCCCTGATTCCAGTTACCAAGAATTCCCAAGATGCAGGTAAAGAGTATTCCATTAAGCATTCAAGAGATGTAAGAGACACAAGCCAGGCGTGGTGACTCATGCCTGTAATCCCAGCACTCTGGGAGGCCAATGCAGGCAGATCACGAGGTCAGGAGTTCGAGACCAACCTGACCAACACAGTGAAACCCTGTCTTTACTAAAAATACAAAAATTAGCCAGGCGTGGTCATATGCACCTGTAGTAGCAGCTACTCGGGAGGCTGAGGCAGGAGAATCGTTTGAACCCAGGAGGCGGAGGTTGCAATGAGCCGAGATCGCACCATTGCACTACAGCCTGGGCGACAGAGCAAGACTTTGTCTAAAATAATAATAATAATAATAATAAGAAGAAGAAGAAGAAGAAGAAGAAGACACATATTTTCTTTTAATTTTCTGTAATATTTCAAAATGTTAGATATCTGGGAATCTTAGGATGAATTACATTTTCCTTTTGGCAGGAAACATCACTTGCTGATTGAGTTTGAAATGAAAGTGTCCCCTATTGCACATAGAAGGATGGGTGACAGGACAATTCCTGTGTAGCACTGTTAGCATTGCCCCCTGCAGTACAGATCAGCATAGTTACACCCACCATCCATCACATGGAATACACACACACATAAAAGAAAAGAAAAAAGATTCTTGTCATTTCTCCATGAGGAATTTTAAATTAGGATGCCTGTCAATTACAAACATTTGCATTTCCTTTCTTGGCTCACTTTCTCTTCTTTATACTTTTTGATCGTATTTTTCTCATCCGTAATCATATTCTTCTACTATCTTGTCTAGAAAGCCAGTCGAAACATAGAGCTGCCTCTGGGGAAATTCTGGGCTTGTGGGTAAGCTCCTTGCTTTGCCTCAGGAATTCTCCCATTCGACCCATGGAGTGTCCTTCACTACAAACTTCTGTGACTCAGAAAGAGAAAGATGCTCTGCTTCCCTCACTCCCAACCCTCCACAGAGTGTCTGGCTGGGCCTCAGCCCACAGTTTCTGGGTTGGTATCAGACAGTAAGTCCCTGGAAACAGGGACTGGCTACTCTGTGGCCCTTAGCACACTGTAGATCAAAAACAGTTAACTCACAACAAATACCACTCTATGGACAGTGAGAAAAAAAGTATTATTTTCTATTATACAAAAGGTATCATCATGGGAAATTTTAATTTTTTTTTTTTAGAAAACAATTTTAAGTTCCAGGCCAGCACTCTGATGGTTAGACATACTACATCCTATTTCATTTAAGCCATGCTGATGCCTTTACATATCTAAAAATTTGTTCATCAGCTCCCCTCTTTGGCATAATGTGTCAAAAACTGACGCTCTAGACTCTCAAAGATCTGTGATTGCCTAACACTGGAACCCGTAACAGCATGAATAGATTGCAATTCATTATTTTCTAGTCATCAGGTTTCACATTTCTGTAGGTTAGCTTCTAAGTATCTGTGTGCTCTTTTTAATTTGTTGTTTCGTCTAGTATTCTCTCTAATCCTGACTTGTTGGCAGATGCATTTGGGGGAAAAAAAAAATAGTTCATCATATTATGTCTCAGCCAGACCATTTGGAGAAATAATAGAGATCACTTCCACTTAAAATACATCCACCATGTGCTTCTTGATAAAATTCTTTAATTACTTAATTCCCTTTGTAAAACAGTGAGCTTAACTTCTCAATCTGCGAAATGAGAGCCTTTGCAGTTCAACTAGGAATTGAGCCAGTTATTCATTTATATGTATTTACTGGCATGTTTTAATCTCAGACTAATTTAAACTCCATTATTTTTGAAAAATTTATAGTTAGTATAGTATACAAATTTAAACTCTACAGAAGAGTATATTATGGAAAGATGTGTTGTTTACCTCTCAAGTAAAAAAATAATTCATAAAACCATATATAGCCCTATTTTATCTCTCTGTATCTGTCTACCCGTGTCCTAATTTGGTTTCAAAATAATTTAAGACACAATTATTATATCTTGGCTTTTCATATATTAAAAAGTGTACCACTGACTCAGAATTTTGGACATTAAAAGTCAATATATATTATCTTACTGAATAAAATTTTGAAATACTTTTTCAAAGTTAACTGTAAAAGCCACAGCATAGAGTTTGAGGTAATGTTTGTAACCAAAGACTCAATATAGTACATAGTCCCTAAATTTGTGTTTCCATGATTTGTGTTACGTCTTTCCATGATTTGTGTTATGTCTTCAAAACTTGAAGAAAATAATATATAATATAGGGCCTGGCATGGTGAATCATGCCTGTAATCCCAGCACTTTGGGAGGCTGAGGTAGGAAGATCCCTTGAGCCAAGGAGTTTGAGACCAGCCTAGGCAACACAGTCAGACCCTGTCTCTACAAAATGAAAATTAAAAAAAAAAAAAAACAGCAAGCATGGTGACAAGTGCCTGTGGTCCTAGCTACTTGGGAGGCTAAGGTCAGGGGATGGCTTGAGCCTGGGGAGGTTGAGGCTGCAATGAGCTGTGACCATGCCACTATACTCCAGCCTGGGTGACAGAGTGAGACCCTATTTGAAAAATAAATAAATAAAATAATAATAGCATAATATGTATCTGTGAAACAGGTGTTTTCATAACTGATTTCACGTTGTTAGTACACATTTTGTAGTTTAAGATAATTAATTTTCTTGGAAATAATAAAATACATTTCAATAACTATATTCTTTAATCCACTCTTACCCCAATGGTTTACTGTCAACCTTCTTAGCATGATTTTATTATAGTTATATACCAAAAAAATTCACACTTTTGTAACACAGCAAGCTTTGAGCTATAGAATTTTGTTTCAAAGTTAATGTTCCAAAAATATCATGCAGTTTCTAAGCTCCAAAGTCTCTTTGTCCACGTATTCATCCATCCATATAATAAATATTTAATGAGTTTCCATTATGTACACTACTCTGCTAATTTCTGGAGTTACACACAGAAAAGAAATGGACAGAGGTCTCAGTCAATGTTGTTGTAATCTTGTAGGTTAGATATGTCCACGCTTAACCATAAAAGGAATTATAAAATAATTGCTGTGGATAAGGTTCTGTATGAATCTAAATGAGTTCCAAAAGCAGGGTCTGGGAAGGAAATGAAGCAAGGCTTGGACGAGGAGGTAGTATCCAAAGTGGGACTTCCAAGTCACATAAGGAGAAGTGGACATAAGAAAATGATTTAGGGAAGACATTAGCATAGTCAGAAAGAAAAGAAAGCTTGCATCATATAGAGAAAATAATAGATAATTAATTTGGTTCTGGCTCATGAAGAAGAGTCATGGAAAATATATATGGAAAGTTTAGGCCAGATTCTACAGAGTCTTACATGCTAATCTATTGGACTTTGAATTTTACAATTTGTTTGTGGCCAGCAGGATGAGACACAAATTCTATTCTTGGCTTTCAATGTACCCTAAGACCTAGCCTTGGCTAACTTTTCCAACAGTGGTTGTAGGTGCTCTATTAATGTCTGTTGATTTGCACTGGAAGTGAATTTCCAATTGTGCATTCGCATGTTCTCTC
The DNA here is from genome assembly GCF_000951035.1 of Colobus angolensis palliatus. Taxonomy (NCBI): domain Eukaryota; kingdom Metazoa; phylum Chordata; class Mammalia; order Primates; family Cercopithecidae; genus Colobus; species Colobus angolensis. The sequence continues at coordinate 1,865,127 of NW_012123043.1, forward strand.
CAACTTTAGTCAACTACTTTACTTAGCGTTTCCCACACATAGCCTGAGATCTCTAGCTCTGTGGCTTTGCTTGCAATTTATTCCATTTGTCACTTCCTGTATATTTTACTTGTTAACATACATTTTTCCTCATCACCTATGGTTCATTCTAAATCCCTTAACTAGAAATAAACCCTATCTTCTTTGTATTTCTATTATTTTTACTTGTAACATTTATCACATCCTGCAATATGGTACAATAATTTGAATATATTCTTAACTTTCCTATAGGATTATACATATTTCAAATGCAAAAAGAAGAACGTTTAAAACATTGTCCCATTGAATTTCAAAGAAATTTCATTCACGATGATCAATTAAGCTTCTGAGGTTATGAAAAGAATTGGGATTTGGCTGATATGAGATGAACAGGACAGAGACCCTGAGTGTCAGAGACTTGCAATCTAGTGTGGAGGTGAAATACCTTCACTATTCAAATATCAGGCGAACTCAGTAAGTACACAGGGAAAATTCCCTAAACCTTATAGAGAAATAAAAACCTGCACTGTAGAAAAAAAAAAAAGTTTTATAAAAGAATCCCAAAACTATTAATTAGTTCCACCTAAAAGTAGCAGCAAAGATAATAAAATACGTAAAATGAGCATATTATTCAATTCTCCAACTTAAACTTATCTAATGCTGGTGACTGAGTAGTTACTTACAAGTCTGCTCTATGAGCTCCATCTTTCCCAAGATATTTTTCGTAGCCTGTGTGTGCCAGAAAACTGGGAAAACGTTTAACTTACTACAAGTGATTGATCCAAAAGTGTGGCAGCAGTCCTGCTATCCAAAAATACCAGGTGAAATAGCAGACAGCCAGATATGCACAGCTGGATATGTTTTGCCTCTTTTGGGTCATCCAAGTTTACCACATGTCAGTTCAGCAATTTAGGATGGGTTGGAGACAATCCAGTAGAAAGAAAGGGAAAGTTGTGTTGGTTGCAGTCTGCAGAAGTTCTCTTTCTTGTGTTCTTAATTCATCTCTTTCTCAGATGTTTGTGGTTTGTTTGTCTTTTCAGTTGTGGCAGTGGTTAATACTGCTGATGGGAAAATAATTTGTCCAACCTGGCCAGATCTTTTAAAGTTGTAAGTTTACTGAACGTTAATCTGCAGGTGCCCAAATATTACCTATTTGAAAATCCATGTCACCATTACATAAACTCCTAAAATTTGCATCCATCAATGAGATTTGCCAGTTTTCTTTTTAATCCTTTACCACTCACTTGAAGTGGCTAAATTTAGATGTGTTCCACTGTCTGCTTCACTCATTTAAATAACTGCAATTACAAGCTGATCTGCAAAATAAAGAGCTATAGGATGCTTACTTAGATCAAGTGATCTTAAATATGTATAAGAAATATGAGTATTCTAAGGGTCCTTAACAAGATAAGGGTTAAGCCAAATTTGAAGGATGAAGGACAACGGGAAATTATTCTGTTTGCCATTGCCCCAGGCCTGGGTGTAGTAAAGGAGGTCTACTTGTTTACAATTACTTATAATATTAATCTATATCACTAAATATTTATTTTTCTAATTGAAAATCGCTAACATTTTTTTTTGCTCCATTACTTTTTAGCACTTGCCACCTCCCCCCAGTCCTCTAGCACTGCCTCTTTCTATTCTCTCCATCAACGCGTCAAGCATCAGATAGCAATGCTTGCATTTAATTGTGAGACAGCTTATTTGCTGTTCTAACATAAAGGATATAGAAGCAAGGTGTGGGGCTGTAAAAGAGCACTAGGCCAGGAGTCTATTTACATTGCTGTCCTGCTGTGAGCCAACTATACAAATGTGGGCAAGACATTGCACCTCCATAGGGTTAAAAAGCTCTCGAATTTAACCATTCTTTTCCATTATCCTTGACAACAGGGCCAGGAAAGTACAGTCCTCTTTCTGTATATTAAAATAAAGAAATATCCAGATTTATGAAATTTGTAATATTCATGTTTATACTTAAACAAATCTAACACAGAGAAAAATATACTCTTCGTATAATTGCATGTGGTAATCACACCAACACTCTAAAAATGTAGGCTCTTTGTGAATGTGAGACTTGAGTAAATGGCTACTTTTTTCGTACCTCAGTTTTGGCTGTGCGTCCCATCGACTCATTTTTCTTTCTCTGCGTTACTGATTTGTAACTGTACTGCATCATTCTAGTCTTGTCTTCACTTTGGAGCCATCCTTGATGCTGATCAAATCATTATAATATATATGTGATTGACACTTCCCCATTTTTTGCCTACAACTCAACCATGATGAACTACCCACTAAAGTTTTTGGAGTACCTCATTCTGTCTTACATATGTATTTGAACTAGTTGTTTCTCTCCCTAGAATTATTCTCAGATATCTCCTTTTGTTTGAAATTCAAGACATCATGGGCTAGAGAATACCATCCCTGACACACCATTCTTAGCAAGGCCAGAGATCTGTCCTCTAAAAGTGGCCTGATTTTACACATCACACACTCCATGTAATTATGTTTCTAATTAGCATGTCCTAGATAAATTTATAGCTAACTAATGATTTTACTAAATGTGTATTTAAAAGTATTTGGAATTTCAATAAGCAACTTGTTCACAATACACCATATTTAAATCAAAACCAATATGATTTGCAGTATTGGCATTCATTAAAATGATTTGGTGGTTAAGGAGAATAATTAGGTTAGATAAATAGCACTAGGATGAAAGATGATTATTCATAAACTAAATTATGTAGCAACGAGAACCTTGCTGAGTCATCTCATCGGCTCAAGTAGGACTCATGGGTAGGGCTTTGGAAAACTTCTTCCTTAACTGCGGTAAAGCTCATTTACACCAGAAGCAGGTATTTTCTAAAGACCAGAAATTCATTTCAGGGGCAAATGAATGAATAGTAACAATGTAAATTGTTAATTTCCCCCTAAAGACTTCACATTTCAATAGGGCTCAATGTTTTAAGCTCAGCTCAAGAATCCAGGACTAAAGGAAAGCATTTTCAGAATTGGAGCAGAAAAGTGTGTGTGTGTTTGCAGAGTGGGGAGGGCGGAGGTGTGCAAGCACATACCATTTTCAGCAACCTAAAACGGTATAAGTAATTTTTCCTCTATATATAATGCTGTATTTAATTCTGATAAATTAGAATTAAATTTCCTTAAAGACCTGTACTGAATTTCTTAATTCCCTTGAATCCTCCAATATTGCTTGGCACATAACAAACATTTAATAAAATTACAGCATTAGTTGATATTTATTATTACTCCCTACTGAAACAATATGGATCAGGAAAATGGTTATGTTCTTATGCTTCAAAAGTTGTTTCCCCAAATCAGGAGCCCCATTTTTTTCTCTTACTGAAAGAAGGCTCAAAGGCTGGAGACTGAACCACATGAATCCTCAAGGTTTCTTTTCAACTTTTTTTTTTTATCACTATAGCAATAAATTGGAGGAACCCACTGCTGTGATTTGACCACGACCCTCAGCATTGATTTATCTCAGGATCCTCAAAAGTGTTGCTGATTTGCAGTGTCAGAGGATCCAGATCAAGTACATTTAAAGTGCTCTCAATCAAACGCAAAAAGGATTGACTACCTTAAAGATCCAGGCTTTGATTTCAACAGTCAAGAAATTATTTCTGGCTCCACTTTCAAGGAAAACCAAAAAGTTAAAAAGAGAGAGATGGTGATAGAATATAAATATTGTTAAAATATTTATAAGCCATAAGATTGCATTTGGCAAGATCAACTTTTCTTCTACAATAGTGGGAGATGTTCTGTGGCATTCCAAGTTGGCTCTGTGATGATATATTCTCAGTATTAATGTGCCATTTGAGAATGTCTTGATGTTTCCCACATTGATTCTCATGTCATTTACCCACCATGCTTAACAGGCACAGGAAATGGGCAACAGAAACAAAAGTTTCAGGTACCGTGACGAAAATGAGAAAGCCTCTTTAGCCTTGGGTATGGAAAACAGCAGCAGCCTGGTGCTTCTCTAGAGCAACTCTGACAGTCACCAGAAGAGAGGGGGACGTTGTGAGCAACAGTAGTCAGTGGTGTGCAAAGAACTTGAGAGATGGAGGTAAATGCCAGGAAAAATACAAGTTCAGGATACTACTTTGTACTTTATGGAGTCATAAAATCTTTATTCGGGAAAGTTCAAAGCCCTTGACAGACATTTCATTAGTCCTCCCTCTCTCCTTTGAGGTACACAGGTGGCAAGTGTAATTATTGTCATTTTTATGAATGGGAAAAAATGAGGCATGGAAGGTTAAGTAACACATTGAAAATTACATAAAATCACATAAACAGAAGACTCCACCAACCCCTCCCGATGCTTCCTTAAATGCCCTATGACCTTTTTCACTATGTTGGTCTTATATCACGCTTTTCCTAAAAGCAACTGCTTTAAACAACCTCTTCTGTTAATATATGCTGCTTCTAAAATTTAGAAAAAATGGGAGGCTAAAAAAATAAATAGAGTCTTGGCTTATGTTTCAAATGACCAAATAATTCTTTCAATGCTACTGATATAATCTCATATATCAAATTTATTATATTTTTAACTGAACTTACTGTTGATTTTCTTAGTCCCAGGACTTCATCTAAAAGATACTTTAAATCCACATTGCTCAAACACATCCTTTGATTCTAAAATCTATATGTTAAAATGAACTCATGATGCTGCTAAGCATCTCAGAAAAGATGAGTCAGATGACTGCCTTTAAGGGCCAAGAAAAGAGAATGAACTCCCTTTCTTCCTTCCTGCTGGCAGAGAACCACCAAGTGGCGATGTTGGAACCATGCACTGCACTCCACCTCCATGTCCTGAAAAGACATCTTTGCTTGGCAGCTCTTCCAATTGAAACATTTAAAAAAAAAAAAAAAAAAAAAAGATGGTAATAGCAACCAAATGGAAAAAGCTGAAAATTACTAGAGAAGGGGGAAATTTTAACTTCTAAGAAGATATTAGAAAGTGGAAACTTTACAAAAATTCTTCTCACCAGTGAGGTTGTCCAAAAATCACCCAAATTTATTATAGAATAATAATAACCAAATTAGTGCATGAATCAGTGATGATGTAAAACTGTATCCTGTAAGTATTACTGAAGGTTTTTCTTTTTTCTATTTAATTTACCTTCAAAGTAAGGCTTCCAGGATAAGGCTTTGTACTGCACTTCATTATGCAATGCCATGTTGACCTGATATATTACCTCAGATGTGAATCTAATATGGTTTGATTTGTTATGATGAGACTAAAATGAAACATATCACTTTTTTCATGTCGCTTTCTTATAAGCACAGGTGCAATAAATAACCAATTTCAACATGGGAAGTGTCTTGAGTCTGACTCTTAAAGACATCTTTAAAAAGACGATTTTTTTCTACCATATGCAGTTTATATAGGAAAGTAAAATTGTGTAGCCAAACCCCTGTCTCTACTAGTGCTAAAATCGAGTTGAAAACTAAATGCCTGGTGACCTCAGGAGGATAATTTATAGGAGTTTACACTGCCTAGTAATATGGAGTGCTTTTTCTCATCTGCCCTTATAAATGTACAAACTGGAAACCATTAGGAAAAAAACAATGGTTTAGCTTTATCCCATAGGTTACTAATTGCTCTCATACCAACATATGAACACGTTTTATTGTATAAATACCACGTTTTCCTTTTGTCTTCGAATATACTAAAATAAATACCAATTTCTAAATACTGGCTTTGAAGCTGGTCTTAGGCTCTTAAAATGGCTGTCAAATATGATATTGATTTATTAATAACTCCCATATGGTTTTAAAAAAAACTTCCCAGATCTTTAACATCTTTCAACTGTTGCAGTTAATTGTTATGTTGAAATACTTTTCTTGATCATTCTTACCTAATTCCTCTGTATAAGATTATACTTACTCATTTTATCGCTTAAGGATTCACATTGCTTTGGAGTTCATTTTTTCTGTAAGAAAATCCTTTATTCCCACGAGAGAGAAATGCAGTACTCATATATAATGCAGCTGTGAAACAAATGTAATACCTTATGCCCTACTGTAAAGAGACTTTCTAAACTCTAATTTCCTGGGCTGATAGTGAATAATACCTATTTCTATGACTAATAATCATTCATAATACTTTCTTTTGTTCTAACATAAATCACTATCAGTATTGGCACATGGTTATGAAATGAAACTTTTAGCATGTTGACAGTTTCCAAGACATGATTTATGGTCAGAATAACATTTGTTGTATTTATGTTACCACTGCAACTACTACTATTATTAATAATAAAAAAGGTTTATTTCGTAAATTACACAACTTAGAAATTTAACTTATAGGTGATTAACAGATGGAAATGCTTAACCATTTTTAGCTCAACATTGTAAAGGTAGCATTTTTATGTTTCTTCAGTGCCTTCTTTTCTTTCTGACATTCCTAAACATACAGCCTTGGAAGTCATTACTTTCCTGGCTCCCCACTGGCATTTCTCTTTATAAGCAATACCACTTTTTATAAGAGATCTGTCCACTATAAAATTTGTCCGAGACTGTGTGTTTAACATACTTCTCCTGAATCCCACTCTCTCCACCATTATATTTTTGGTTTGTTCGTTAATTCTGAAGACTAACTTTTGTCCAGAAATAAACAATCTAGTGTAAGAAGGGCATATAGTTTTATTTTAACTGTATTTTATTGGCAAAGGATGCCTATAAAACTTTGTTTCAAAAAATCTGAGGTTATGTAGAAGGTCTTTGGAAAAGGCTCCATAAGTATAGAAAAGGGAAGGACCAATTATGTATCTCCCTAGTCAAGATGTATCTATCTTCCTTAGGAAAGACAAATTCCCACATCTCTATCCTCAATGGAAACTAGATATCTATATATATTGAACTGCACCCAAATTCAAGTTGCCAAAATAAAAGCAACGTAACATTAACATGTCTACTAAACAGTTGGCATCTCTATATTTGTATTTCCAAGGTTAAAATTTTTAGCTCCAGATGAGTCGTAGAAAATAATATACTCTGTAGCAAGAAATACTATAATAAAATTTTAATTAAGTTTATTGCCTTTAAATTTCCAGGGACGTGCATACTTTTACTTGATAATAAACATGATAATAAACATAACTCAAATAAAATGTACCTAATACTCTGATTTACCAGGAAATAATTTAAAACCTAAAACATAACAACCATGATGTTCCAAATACATTGAACATAACTCATTCTCTGATTCAGGATGTACTTCCTGCTTCACCATGCAATCTGGTCATATTTATGAACACTTATTACAAAATAAGGTCCTGAAACTGGACAGAGGCATATGGATAGTAAAGAAGTACTGGAGGCAAACATCCTGTGTTGGCCTCCTCACCCATTCATTTTTATCAGCTCTGTGCCTCAGCTTCCTCATCTGTAAAATGGGGATGATAGCAATATTACCTACAGTTCTGACACCTTCACTTAACACATAGCAAGCAGTCCATAAGTGTTTGTCATTATTGTCATTATTATGTTATAAAGTATGGAAAATTGGCCTGGATTTTTTTTTTTATAATTGAAAGACAGACATTGAAGACTTTGTTGTGTCTGTGTGTTGGGTTTGGTAGTATATTTAAGCATTGTATTTATTTTATTTTGACAAATCCAGGTTTTGGTCTACTTCCTTATTGTGTTTTTATGGCTAACAAACTATGTCCTGAATGCCCCAAATACAGATATTTGTACTTCCTGATATTTGAGCTGTTCTAGATAGTTTACTGTTTATTTTGATCTACCATAACTTCATTTATTCTATTCGATGAAGACAAATATTTATTAAATCAAGTCATACGTTTAGTATAAACTCCACCATTTTAAAACATGTACAGGCAGTTTTGGAATGACATCCATTGACTTTTATAAAGAAATTCTTTTAAAAAAACGTAAATTGATCTCCCTTCTTAAACTCTAAAGGACATGGTATTTTCATACCTCATTGAGTGAGATATTGTTTTATATGTTCTACTTCAAGAGAGGAAAATTTTTATTTTAAATTTTGTGGTTGCGCAGTGCATATGTAAGCTGAGTGGAAATTTTTACCCAGCTTGGATGCTTTGCTGAAGGGTACTGAGAATGAGATTAGAACTGGGTCCTGTATGCCTAATGAGTAACAGATTTTGATATAAAAACAGGATTCTGTATTTGGATATCTTTGATCTAAGACTACTAAAAAGAATAATAATTGTGGTTATGGGTAAGGGCCTGTTAAAGATGGGAAAATTAGAACTTAAAAAATAATCATTGACTCTAAATATCCAAACTAATTTCTAAAATGAAATACATTATTTAAGTGTGAAAATATTTGACTTTTTTTTTCTCTTGCCAGTGTCTTTTCTCATGTCTGTCAGCACTAAAAGCCCTGGCATGCTCTAAAAGTTTGTTTTGTCAGTCTGGGATCCCACAGAAAAGAATGCAAGGGACCCTCGGGGTACTAAATTTATAATCTTAGATATGTAGGTTTTGATAAGCATTCAAATGTTTTGTTGATTAACCACATCAAATCAAAGCTGTGAACTTCACCAATCACTAATGATTCCAAGGAACTTGGATGAGATCATTGTATGCAAATCTCCAAGGGTTGAGGGCTTAACCCAGGACCCTTGAAGGTGAAAGGCAAACCGCCTCTTGGCTAATTTTGTGTAATTATCAAATAGGCCCTGGGAATTTGTCCAGCAGCCATCCAAGAACAGAAACATACACATTTCACTTACAGTTAGTACAGCAGCTACCTTGGACTAGAAGAAAGTCAGCAGGTTCATGTTTATGTAAAATGCTTTGAGACTTTAACTCTGAATCAGTCCAGTGACCTTTGGCACTGGGAATGCTGTAACATCTAAGAACACTCCACCTCCAATGCTGGTTCTGGAAATGGCAGAGCAAATTAGTTGATGAGGCTGTGAAACTCCCAGAAGCACTTCTTCTGGGTACTTTGTTTATGGGAGTGGGAACTAAGCATACCTGAGGGGTGGGAAATGTCGCTTTACTGCTGGTAATGCTGTAACTCAGCTGTGAGCAATTAGGAGTCTTGCAAACTGAAGGCGCTCAGAATTCCACAATTCCAGGCAGCAGGGAGCTTGTAAATGTGGGCTTGTAATATGTGTCCCGAGTACACACATTTGTGATCAAATCATTAGACATCTTTCTAGAAAAAATAACAGATCATAAGTACAAAATTCTAATTTGTACTTGAAATATTTCATGGATAGAATATAAAGGTGGGTCCTTTTGATTTTTAATCCTATAATAAGACTGTAAAGATTGGATGGCTGTGAATGCAAAGTAATCTTGCCCTGCTCATGTGTAGTAATATCTGTGCACAGTAGGAAACAGGTCTCATGATCATTATTCTTGCTTTGTGTTTGAAACCAAGTGTTAATACTAGTTAAATATAACTTCTTAGAATTAACATTTGCATTTGATTTGTTGATAAATTACTTTATTAAATATATTTTTAAAATTATCCTGCCACGAATTAAGGAAGAAATTGGTATTTAAGAACAAAAGGGGCCGGGCGCGGTGGCTCAAGCCTGTAATCCCAGCACTTTGGGAGGCCGAGACGGGCGGATCACGAGGTCAGGAGATCGAGACCATCCTGGCTAACATGGTGAAACCCCGTCTCTACTAAAAATACAAAAAATTAGCCGGGCGAGGTGGCGGGCGCCTGTTAGTCCCAGCTACTCGGGAGGCTGAGGCAGGAGAATGGCGGGAGCCCGGGAGGCGGAGCTTGTAGTGAGCCGAGATCGCGCCACTGAACTCCAGCCTGGGAGACAGAGCGAGACTCTGTCTCAAAAAAAAAAAAAAAAAAAAGAACAAAAGGTACATGATACCATGTACATACAATGTACCAAAGGTACGTTTCAATGACGTGATATGTTAACTTGAAATATTTATGAATAATTAGTTCCTAATGAATTAGAAATCAAGACTATGACTGAAGCATATCCATAACTTTATGACTTACTCTGCATTCAGAACTAGCTAAGGAAAGCAATGGCTTTGGTGTATCACAGATGTTCTTTAACCCAGCAGCTTTTAAAGTCCCTGTTTGCTTTAAATAAAACAGTACCCACTGTAAATGCCTTTTATTTCTTGATTTTTAAAAGAAATTCCGTGATTTTTCTACTAAAAAAAATCCCCAGTCCTGACTATGCACTCTTTCTGCTAGGACATGAGATTCCCCCAAAAATATCTGAAAGACATAAATGTTTCGGAACTTTTTCAGCAGAAATAAATTCCTGACTGTCATAAAAACATTATGAGCTCAGTCAAGCCAGGCTCAATAGCAGTTGCCTGGGGGCAGATAGATTAATCAAAACCAGGAATTCTCTCTCCCACACCTCTAGGAGTGAGTCCCTAACATTTCTGTAGCATATAAACAATTTGCCTATAACATAAGGGCAGCTAAAGGGAATATTCTTAAAATTTAAAATATAATCTACTTTGTTCCCTTCAGAGATTTTTTTTGCCTGTGTGCTTAAATAATTTTATTTTACCTATAACTCTTCCTCTTCTATTCTTCAACTAAATTATTTAGTAAATGTATTAATCTCAGCCTTTATTTGTGCTTTAATGCTTTTCTGATGGGCTTCTCCTCCACAGCTGCCTATTTGAAAGCTGCATTTTGCGTACCTCTTTTAGACAGCTCCCAATACAACCAGATGCACGTATAGCTGGGGGCAGCTAGAGATATTCACTATCTACGTGGAAAAGAACTTGCGTTAGTATTAACCCCATGCTTTCCCTGCCACTAACTTTAATACTTCAGTGACATGTAATGGTGACAGTGATATGTAATGGTGACAGTGATAGTAATTCGCTGCTGCTTCTTTCCTTCTTCATCCCTAGCTCCTTCCATTTGATTAACATGACACAAAGTTGCTCAGGGTGAGACAAATCCTGTGGAAGGCTAGAGAATGTAAGAAACTCCGGAGGCTGAGCCAGGAGAATGGCGTGAACCTGGGAGGTGGAGCTTGCAGTGAGCTGAGATCCGGCCACTGCACTCCAGCCTGGGCAACAGAGCCAGACTCTGTCTCCAAAAAAAAAGAAACCATCTGTATGGTTCATGGAGCCTCCCAGGCCTTGTCTGGTTAGGGCCATTATCTACTTGCAACTCCTGCTAGGGCTGTAAATGCAGACAATAATGTTTAAAATATTAACAGACAGTTATCAAATAGAACTGGCCATTACGGTCAAGTTCCTATTCCTAGGATTCGAGTGCATGTATCCTTTTCTATCTTCACCCACCAGGCCAATCATGAAAATATTTTTAAAATTGCTTTTATTTGATTTATTCTAAGAATATATCCTAGGGTCCTTTCTAATCAGAGATTATACTGATTATGTCACCAACTGAAACCCATAAACTTCATATTTGTCCTGGAATGCACACACGTAACATTTTCCTCTCATCTGCATGAAGCTGAATACATGTTTTCTATTTATCTCAACCTTCTATTCTTCTTTCTTTCTGATTATCCTCTTTATTTTTTTCCTGGGGTCAGACCTAAAACTCATTCTACCTGAACATTTCTTGATTTCTGAGAGTTCTGCTATTTTAATATAGTAATGTTCTGAAATCCTGTCTTTTTGTTTGTTTTTTGTTTTATTTTGTTTTTTGGGGGGACGGAGTTTCACTCTGTCACCCAGGCTGGAGTGCAGTGGTGTGATCTCAGCTCACTGCAAGCTCCGCCTCCCTGGTTCACGCCCTGCTAATTTTTTTTTTTTTTTGTATTTTCAGTAGAGACAGGGTTTCACTGTGTTAGCCAGGATGGTCTCAATCTCCTGACCTCGTGATCTGCCCACCTCGGCCTCCTATAGTACTGGGATTACAGGCGTTGGCCACCGTGCCCAGCCTGAAATCTTGTTTTTTTAGGTTTAATATGGATTGTTTCCCCTCATTAATCTCTCCAATAACTTCAGTACAATAACTTGCTTGCTCACATGCCTGCTATCAATGTCATCTGGAGACTCATAGTTTTAAGTCTCTGGCTACCCAGGTTTGGTACCTCAGTAGACACAGATTCTTTTTGTAGACACGTAGTGATGACACCACTTGGAGGTTCCTCTCTAGGAAATCCAAGAAACCCCTTATACTACCGGACATCTGAGAGTGGATGTACTATTGCCACTAGAACTATCCAAGCTTATTTGGACATATGCAGTACATATGCCCTTAGTATATATTTTATAGTGAGGTTATTTAAAGTTATCAATGGCACATAAAGTCCTTTTTCGTCTATGAAAGTGATGGTGCTTTGCTTTTCTGGGGACAGAGTTATAACTCTTATAGCTATGACCTTTTGCTTGCAGGTTGTTTTGACCTGCCACAGAAAATCTCCGATATCTCTGTTTCACAAATATCTCTCTGCTTGGACTATAATTACTGCTTCCTAGGTATTTAAAATAATGCCACTCAAAGGTCTTTGGTGTCTTTCCAGATTGAATTTGGTCTTTGGTTTTCCCAGTTGAAGGCACACCTGTTTGCTTTTTAGGCCCTATTTACATGTGCACTGCAGCAGAATTGAATTGTTGAAAGTATTATTGCAAGGTTGGTGAACTGGCTGCATTCCAGAGCTTTGTTGTGGGTGGTCCTGTCTTGTCATTGGCAGTTGAACATGACATTAAGATTATATTTGGAAAACTGCTCAAGGAGCAGTGAGTGTTATCCATAACAGATCCGAGTCTCCAGCACTAATTTATAGGGCATGAGTTAGATGGCCAATCAATACTCATTATGATCTAGTCTCCTGCAAGCTGGCCTTTATGCTATAATTTTCAAATTTGTGCTTATTTAATTAGTGTTCTTCTAAAACTGTAAAATCTGTTTTTTTTTAATCTTCTGTGTGATTATAGCTATTAGTATGAGATGCTTGTCATAAACTGTGCTGCCTTTAAAGTAACACTAGTACACAGTGTTTTGACCATAAAGAAAAGAAAGAAAAGGGAAGATAGAAAGTCTAAAATCTGTTGCATACGATTTACTTTTTTTTCTAATGGCACAGGAATTGGCATTTAATGGCTTTCTGATCTCGAGACCTCTATGTAACACTTTTTTCGTGCCTGCTTACAGAGATGAACGTGCCAAAGAGAGCCTAAAGTTCATGGCAGGTACATGCTTCCAGGTGTGCTGTGTTGGCTTAATCATGATTCTATAAAATAACTGAAAACCAGTTAATAGCTTGAGTCTTAGACTACATTTCTGTTATTTATATGACATATTGAATGAGACTTATCTACAAGCCAAGTATGTGCCAAGCGCTGGGGAAACAGAGCAGCTGGTTTGGGAAGGGATAGACACACTTTGCTGGATGTGGCAAAGTTTCATGGAGAAGAAGACAACTGAGTGGAGTCTAGAAAAAATGGAAATTTTGAGGGGAAGGAGGATGAGAAGAGTGGAGGGAAATCCAGTACAGGAACAAATGTTAAAGCTCAGAGATCCTACGCAGCATAACATGTTAGAGGAAATACAAACAATAGTGATTCTATTTATCAATTGCTTATTGTGTGCCAGGCTCTGCTATAATTACATTATCAATATTATTCAGACATTTAAAACTCTTTGTGGAATAAGGTGGAATACTGATTGATAGATTCATGCATACAAAGATAACTGATAGATTATACATGTATATTTAATTCTTAGAACATCCTTACCATCTGAATAAAATTATCTTAGTGTAGATAATAACACTAAGAATCAGAGAAACATACCTAGTACATGTTAAAACTGTCTCCAAAGTTCATGTTCCCTTTTCTATCCCACACTATGCTTCTGTCAAATTATATTCACATGTCAAGTCATATTCATAACTCATCTAAAGATAAAGCAAATTGTAGTTTCCTCCAAGGCAGTTACTATGTCTTACAATCCTTTTCAATTGTCAGAATCACTAAGACATGGCACATTTAATGATGACAATGCCTTTTTAAAAACTGCTTTTCAGCTCTGGGTCAAATACAATGACTTAGAAGTTCTAAGTAAACATTGCAATTAGAAATAATGATCCCTTTACTCTCCACACACATATATACAAATCAAGGTTCACAGCTTTCTACCATTCCAGGTAATATCTGGAAAACAAGGTAAAAAAAATTATAATGACTAAAAAAATTACTGTAAACATGTAATAAGTAAATTTCTTGGGCTAGAATTTTTAAAAATAAATTGGAATAATATATTGGCAATAAATCTAAATACTTCTTGATATAAAATATTAAAATTTCATAGGGACCAATTACTTCCTTTCTTGGAACTTCATTCTTAGGAACCCCTCACTGCCCCCATACATACCACAAGGTAACAGACAAAAGGTAACACATCCTATTATTTATAATATTAATTATTAAATTGTTATATATCAAATATTTAACAATGGGTGAACAACGAAATGATGGCTGACCCTCTGCTACGATTTGCCCCTCTTCTAGAGTTTACATCTCAATTTTTACAAAAATAAAATACCTACAACTTGATAATAAAATAAAAAAAGAATACCTTGTCTTTTCAATGCAATGTTGCAGTATTATTGAAGAAGCTCACTCAAGGGGGTGCCTTTATGTGACTCACATATATTACACACTAAAGGTTCCCATTCTGTCAAAGTACATGTAAACTTGAAGATGTTTGTATTATCAAGGAAGCAATTATAGTTTTATTAAACTACAGCACATTAACTACTTTGGTATCTAACCTAGTGATGCTATTCCAGCACTCCTTCTTCAGTCCTACATAAATTCTCTCCCTCTAATTCTCCTTTGAGCCAGCTCTATCTTTCTGTTGATTTTCTCATTCATAATATTTGCAGGAGTCTTATTTTAATTTTTTGAAAAATATTTATTGACTTAGTAAATGGCACCAATTGTTTAAGCCAACAATCCTAAGGTCAGCCTTAATTTTTTCTCTTTCTCTTACATCTTATAAATAACCCATTAATAAATCATGTTGCCTCTACATTCACATCTCACTCTTTGTTTCTATCTGGCTTAAATTACTACAGTAGCTGTCTAATAGCTCTTCAAACAACCTCTCTTGTCTCTGTCTGTGACCAAACCTCTACAATTATTCAACAGGTAGGCACTTTCAAACTTTCAAAGACTCTGACCTATGAATAAATACAAAGTTTTATTATGTGTCCCCAGCCCTAGTCCTATACAATTTGGCCTCTCAATGATGCCAGCCTCATTTCACACCCCTCTGTCACTGGACGAAAACATTCCACATGGACTGGCTTGCTTTCTTCCTCCACACTTGAGGCATGATTATACCTCAAGGCTTTTGAACTTTATCTTCTCTTCCCTCTGCCCACGTTTTTCCCAAAGATATTTTCATGACTCACTTCTGCCCTTTTTCACATCTCTCTTTAAATGTCTCGACCTCAGAGAGATTTTCCTGACCATCTTATCTAAAACAGCCTCTCATCCACTGGCTTTCTATCTCCTCTTCCTGAATTAATTAATTAATTTAGCTTTAAAACACTCCTCACTACTCATCATCTTATTATATATTTTCGAATACGTCTCTGCCTCCCTGACTAGAACGTAAGCTTCATGAGAACAGTTTTAATGCCTTCAGGAAATCATAATACCTTAAAAAGAAAAAAATACCATATTGTGGTTTCATATCCCTAAGTTTTTTTGTCTACTCCTTTCCCTATGTTTCTTTGGTGTTGAATGCCTTAGACTACCTGTGCCTAGTATCTAGGACTGTCTTTGGTGAAATGCTATATCAGGGAGTTTCCTTACCCACTTTTTGTCTGTTTTCCATTCTTAAGCCCCATTTCTTTGATCCTTCCCAGAAGACATTTATTCCTGCTCTTACTAAGAACTGAATTCTGATAATACTAAAAATTTAATTTGACATTTTTCCTAGTGGTATTTTTACTTAAAGGGAATACTCAAATCTTAAAAGACTGCCTTTTTAAAGATGAAATTTGAGACTTTTGACATGATCTTCAGGTTATACTTCAAAGACGCTGCCCTGATACCTGCACCTAAGTCATTTTCTCTGTAGCTGTTAATCACTCATAGTGACTGTGTTTGGGATATAAGCATGTAACCTAAAATTGCCACTTTAGTCTCCAGTTCAGTGGAGAAGGGAGCTAGCTGAGGATTTTTAGTAGCCATGGCTAGTCTCCCAATTCGTGATCCACATGGAACTTATAATTCAGGCACGCAAGTATGTCAAAATACTTTATCTTTGACAAGCAATGCTTTCCAGAGAGATGCCTACTTCTAGCCAGTCAGTGTGGTCTTGAACTGTAGTGTCATTTCAGGCAAGAACTTTCAAGCCTGTTTAATGTTAACATCAATTGCTATAATGCACTTTGACACGATTTGGGATTTTACACTAGGTAATCTAGCCTCTCTCAAGTCAAAAATCGATGCATCCAAGAATACCTTAGAAATTGAAAAGTTCAAGTATAATCTTGAGTCTACTTTACCCCTACTTTGGTCTTATATAAACAACAATAGATGTTGTGCAAAAATCTGTGCCTCAGGTATTTTCAGACACATAATGTGTAAAACTGATTTAGAAAAAATAAGTTTTGGGATAGTACATCGCTTTGAATTGCACTTTGTAAGTTATTTTACATCCTTTTTTGGAATGAAGTGTTCTTATTCAAAAGTTATATATAGATAGTCTCTATAATTATATATCTCTCTCAGTGAAGCAGTTACTGGTTCTAAGTACACCTCTTATACCTTGACAAGATACTTACATAAGTAGACGAGATCATTGAAAAATGAACGTCACATGACAGTTTCTCTTTCCAATGAGACAATTTTGAGTGCAGGTGGGGTGTGAGTAAAATCCATCAGACCTCTTATTTGACTAATTTATACACCTTCTTTTTGTCAGAAGTGTCCATTTGACTCTCCATACAGACACACCCCAAAAACAGTCTAAACAAGTCAAGTGTTCATTGTGCTGGAGCCCAACTCCACTAGAAGGCAGGAAGACAAATTTTACTTTCTAAAGTCCTTTCTAGCTCTATAACTCATTATAAGATACACGAATATTTCTTAGTTTTATTAAACGCAGTATGATGAAACTGGACTCCATTTTTTGAGACCCACTTCTAATTTCCATATTCAACATTGGTGTGAATAATAACTACATCTACACAACAAACTTGTTTTCTAACTACTCTCATCAGTCATATTCATTTGCCTTTCCACTCCTCTCAATCTAGGATGGTTAATTTCTAAGCCAGTGTGTGTTGGCAGAATGAAAGAGAAAAGAAGGGTGAGAAACTAGAGAAAAACTATTGCAATGCCTACCTATGTCCTGATTGGTATTCTACATTATTCTTCTGAAACATTTGGAATTATACATTGAGATTTAGGGGCTACTTTTATAGCCCCATCTGGCCTTAATTCTGAACATACAACTGTACATCATGAATTGGTCCACAATTTTGGTTTACGTCTCTCTGTTCCTGTTTGATCTGAAAATGAAATTTTACTCTGCACTAAATGAAGAACTTGGTTATGAATTATGCTTATAAAATAAAACAGATAATATTTTAAATCTTTAAGATTTTGTTTGAAATTTAAAAAAAAACATTTCCTTTGGAAACAATAAATCATATCTTCCAATGTGTATCCACCACAAAGTTTTCTCAAGATCAGTTTTTACTTTACATTGATAATTAAACTTAGCAGCATTAATATTTACTAAACACCTATGAGGTGCCAGTAACAATTCAGAGCACATAAAAGAGGTGGTCTCTGTTGTCAAAAATGTTAAAAGCTGTTTTATGCCCTAGTGCCTAATCACATGCTGGCCAGAGAGAAAACATTTTTATCAGTGTCCATCAGAGCTGTTACTTTGTGTGTGTGTGTGTGTGTGTGTGTGTGTGTGTGTGTGTGTGTGTTGTATGTATCCATCCTACTAGTATAATTCTAGTTAAATGCCACAAAATCTGTAGTAAATGCTTTCAAAGGTGCATATCTCCATTCCAGCATTCTTTTCAAAATCAAATCAAATTTGAAAAAAGAAAAGAAGATAGGTAACTAGATAACAATAGCTGGAAAGGAATGAATCACAAAGATTGGTAGGACAGATGGTCCCTGCTATGGAAATGATACACACAATCAAATTAAAGTGCATAGGATCATAAGGATAGATAATTTAGGTTATGTTTTTCATTCAGCTTATATAGCACAAAGACACTTTAATAAAAGTTAAAAGAAAATAAAGTCAGTTCACATATAAGGAAGTAATTTTTCATTCTGTAAGTAATAAATGTTTGGGATGGCCTTCCAGGCAGGATTTTTGAGGTGAAGGAAATGGGGGTTATTCGACAATTGGATGCCTTACTGTAGTACATTCTAATCTGCTAAATAGTATTTTTTCCTTATTTCTTATGTTTTTATGAATATACAAACAATAATTTTCAGACCCTAATTAGAACCAAACCTACATAAGTGATGTTCATGATAAATCATACAGTGCAAATGGCAAACAATAAAGAGAGCTATAAACGCATGCCTGAAGTCAAATCCGTGCTCTTCAAATCTCAGTTATAAGAAAGAAAATATACTAATTAATTAATTTTAAGTACCATTAGAGGAATTTTAAGTGGATTGACTTTTCATCCCTCAATCTGTGGCTTTAATACACTTTTAGATCTTGGTAATTTAGTAATTGTATTGATGCTAAGAAGATAGATAGATAGTCTTATTTGTTGAAATATGTATTTAAAATGTATTAATATATATTCATATTACATAATCCAAATTAACAACAACAACAAACAATTTAAATGCCTTGGGCAAAGGAGCTAATGAAACAACAAAATTGGAACAGGACTCCAGAGGTCATATGTCATATTCTCTAAGCAATTCCCCTCTCCCACAACACACACACGCACACACACCAACACTGTGTTACACAACCTAAGTAGTGCTTACTTTCTGGTTAAAAATAAAACAGAAAAGTTGTCAGTCCCCATATCTCTGCACTTCTAAGTTCTCACTACTTGTGATAGCATTTAATGTACACGCACAGGGCCTGATGATGCATCCTTGCTTCAGTGAGTTCTGGAAAGTTCTTCTATGTCTAGGTAGCAAAGCTTTCACTTATTCATTCTTCCTTCTGTCCATGGATACTTAATGAACACTACCAGGTTAGAAAGATGAGATATAAAGATGATCAAAACATCATCATTGACCTTTAGGAGTTTAGGTGGCAAAATACACAAATAAACCAGTATATAGAGTGAAATAATAAGAATGATAATACAGCATGATAAATCTTAAAAGAGATCCATACATGTTGTCATGTGAGCAATAAAGAGGGGCACATAAATCACACTGGAAATTCAGAAAAATATTCCTAGGAGAAAAAAATACTTATGTGGAAATTAACTGAACAGAGACAACAGCCAAGGACATTTGAAGTAGAGGGAACAACATGGGAAAGAAACACCACGATGTATCCAGCAAACCAGTAGTAATTCAGAACAGCAAATGCAAAGAATTTGCATGGAACACTGGCAAGAGACTGATCTAAAGGGATGCGTAGAGCCTAACAATGAAGGGCATAACATGGTAACCTTTAGTCAACCTCTACCCTGGAGATTCAGAGAGTTGTAGGAGGACATGGAACATGCCCGAATCTGAATTTGTCTGGAATACAGGGGACAGTTTGAAGGAATGTTAGTACAATTCAGCGGGGTTACATCTATAAGTGACAGAGTTATAGTGATAGTTCTGAAAAATAGAAGTCTTGCTGGGAATGGAGAAGAGCAGACTGACTTGAGAGTTATTAGCAATAATCTATAAAACTTGGTGACTGATTGATTTTGTAGATTACACGAGAAAGGGAGACCTGGTATCCCTCCTAGGTCTCTTAAATGAGAAATATATTTTAAAAAGTCTGGGGGAAAGAATTACATATTTTCTGTTCCATTTGATATTTCTGTGGTATATCCAGACAGAGATGACTAATGAGCTAGATAAATGTGAAGCTTGCCAAAGGTATAGGAGTCAGTAATAGTTATTACCATGGCTTTGGGGAGGAGTGTATATAATATGAGATGAACTAAGGGCTGAGGATGGATGGCTGTGGATAAAGTTATTATGTATCAATATGGTGAACTATTTCACAATAGGAAGATAAATATTTCTATACAAGTATGTCTCTCAACTGAAGATCATAGGCAAAGGAGAACGCATAGCTTTTCTTGTTAACACATGCTAATATATTTGTATTTTATGTATATATATTATTTATGTATATATTTTATGTATATATATATTTATATATATACATATACACACACACATATATCTCCATATATATATGGAGAGAGAAAGAGAGAGAGTCGAGAATCTCACTGCCACACAGGCTGGAGTGCAGTGGCGCAATCATGGCTCAATGTAGCCTCAACCTCCTGGGCTCAAGAGATTCTCTGGCCTCAGCCTGCTGAGTAGATGGGACTACATGTACATATCACCATGTACAGATACTTTATTTTCTTCTTTTTTTTTTTTTTTTTTTTTTTTTTTTTTTTTTTTTAGTAGAGATGAGATCTCTCTATGTTGCCCAGGCTGGTCTCCAATGCCTGGCCTCAAGCAATCCTCCTGACTCAGCCTCCCAATGTGCTGGGACTACAAGTGTGAGCCACTGGACCTGGCCATGTTGATACATTTTATAGTTATACAATTTACAAATGAGTTTCTTTCTAACCTACTCAGAATGACTGTACTGGAGAAAGTTTTTTAAATGTCTAAGATGAAAAGAACAAAATACCTGAGTGAAGCAACGCACACTGAGTCTATGTTTCTCACTAGATGGCAATCACCCAAGGGGTCCTCAGAAGGGGCAAATTTTAAGAGATTTATATTTCTTAAGGATGAAGGATGTTCACCAAGTACAACTGTTTTCTCTTTTTCATATTTCTATGGCACAATCCCCTTCTCTAGGTGAACCACAAGACTTCAAGATGCCATATTTGGAACATCATTAAAAAATATCCATGTTTTCTATGTAGCAATGATCTATTTATGTATGCGTTTATTCTACAAATATTTATTGAGCCTCTCTACCGCAGCACTGTTGTTGGTGCTAGCCATACAGCAGTAACAAAACCAGTACTGCCCTGATCTTATGTAGTTTACATTCTAGATAAGGGCATAAAGGGAAATTGCAGGTTTTAGGGAAGAATAGACAGCTTTTTAGAGAAGGTTGTCAAGGATGGTCTCCCTAATGAGATTACTTGCAAATGAAAGACCATTCAAATGGAAACTAAACAAAGTGAGAATGAAATGTGAATATCTGGAGCAAGAGCATTTCAGGCTGAGTAAACAGCAAGTGCAATGGCAGAAGAATCAAGGAAGCCAGTGAGATAGAAATTCAGTGATCAGTGGGGAAGGTGGAATGACATGGTGGCCAGAATCCACATCATGTAGGTCTCCAGGAGATGTAGGGAAGACCTTGGATTTATCAAGCAGTTTAGAAGTCCTTGGAGAGCAGAGTTGGGGAGAACTATGTCATTTATGCCACTCTGGCTGCTGTGTGCAGAGCAGACTGCAAATATTCAGAGTAGAGGCAAAAAAAAAAAAAAAAGGAATCTATCATAGCAATCCAGACAAGAGATAAAATACCCTGAACTTAGACAGGAGCACTTAGCAGGAAGCAGTTGGATTCAGGATATATTTTGAAAATAGAGTGACTGGCTAGCTGATAGGTTGTCTATGAAGTGTATGAGAGTCAAAAAACACATGAACACATTTTATTAATTTAAAATTTAAAAATTATACAACTATATTGGAGTTTAGGAGAGAGGAAGTGGGCCATGGTGTAAACTAAGTAATTCTTTATTACAGCAGACAGAAATAATGACTCATAGTGATTTTAAAGGGCCAGGGAAAGCATATAATAGTAATATGAAAATAATTTCCAGAGGAAACAATTAGAAAAATTAAAAATATTTGGTTCTAGCAAGTGGGAGTAGGCAGTGTGAAGATAGAAGAGGGAAGAGAGGCTATAAAATTTTTCTTTATAAATCTGTTAATACTAGCAGATTCTAAAAATTTATGTGTATGTATTCATTTAATAAGTGATTATATATGCATATAATACATTTATATTTATGTAAAATTAATACATAATCAATGAAGGAAGCAGGTGCACACCAAAAATTTTAAGTTTGATGAGAGTAATAAAGAGAAAGATTGAATGAGAACAATATGAAGAAGCCAGGATGAGCAGAGTATGCTTGTTTGCATTAAATACGAGCCTTTGGGGGTAATCATATCCAATCTCCCTTTGAATTTAGAATGAGCTAATAAATTGACCCAAAAAATCAAAGTGACAGAGTTCAAACTATCTACCTTATCACTGGTTAAAGCTGGTTTAGAAAATATACATGAGCCACAATTAGGCCTCTATCAACACTCCATTAATGTCTAAACCTTGAGAAAAGCCCACTCATTGCCCCATATGTGTTGAACTCCAATAGCGTATACGGAAAGGGATGGGTCTCTTCAGAAGGGAAGCTTCAGCCGTGACTCTGGCTGCTCGCCATCTGGAACTTGGAGCAGAACCAAACACCCATTCTCTGGGTAGGTAAGAAAATAAAAAATTCAGAAAGATGAGGATATGCATCACCATTTCCTTTTCTCAATCATAACCAACTATGTGAGTAAAGCATCAGAGAGAAAGGTGGAACCTACTTCCAAGAAAAAAAAAAAAAAAAAAAAAGAGGAAATCCTGACAAAATTTGAAGCAAATTGATTCCAAGAAAGTTTAGGTAAAAATAAGAACATCTGAGAATTTAATCCTAGCAGATTTTCAAAGTAATGGGGATTCCATATACTATTACAAGTGTTTCTCAGAGAGAAAAAGAGATGCTTTTCTTCCTTGTTTTTGGAGAAAATCAACACAAGGATAATAAAGTGTTGAGATATAGCCCTGTTAACAGTTTCTATGAAATTTGATTTTCCCACATTTCTCTCTAGCAATGGAGAAGCAATACTCTGCTGAGTAAGTGGGAAAGGTGTGGTGGGGCTGGAAGGGAGAGGATTCAGAGAGATACGTATTTAAAACATGTTGTAAACAAAGATGTTAATCAATTTTCTCATTGAAGAAAACTGATGATGGCATGTTTTCACACAAAAAAGTATGGATCATAAGACACAATGAAAACAACACACACATCTGAGAAACCATTAAACATTCTTTTTGAGAATGAGTACGTCTCTCAGACTCAGGCAGTTGCCCATCTTTTATATCTAATTATTCTAGGTAAGAAAGTTGTTCATACAGAAAAATCAATCCTCAGAATGTTTGCATGTTTACAAATAGCTTACCTTTCTAAAACATGTCCCATATGATCTGTTCCCACCTCAATGAGTGAACTCATGGGCTCCATGAGACTTGAGAATTTAATAGCCACATTGTCCTCCACACTCTGTTGTTTCACAAGTCTCATGGCTATAAGAATCTGAAGGATGTCTTGCTTTGCCCAGCACTTGCCTTCATCTGCACTCATTCTCTTATGAGGTGTGTCATATGAATGTCAGT
This sequence comes from Colobus angolensis palliatus, assembly GCF_000951035.1. Taxonomy (NCBI): domain Eukaryota; kingdom Metazoa; phylum Chordata; class Mammalia; order Primates; family Cercopithecidae; genus Colobus; species Colobus angolensis. The sequence continues at coordinate 1,888,714 of NW_012123043.1, forward strand.
TTAAATAAAAGAAGGCAACTCTTTGCATTTAACTAATTTTATGTTTTTTGTTATTCAAGTACTCACAAGAGCTTGCTTAGCTAGACATTTGTAGGTGCCAGTTGACCTCAAGGGGAAACTCTGAAATGTTCTCTCAAAAGTCCAGGATTTGTATAATTTCTTTGATGTCTGGCTTTGCTTTATAATATGATGAGAAGATGTGTATTATTCTGATATACAATATTAACTAACTTACAGTTTTAGTTGTACTTACTTAAGTAAAGGAAAACATGTTGGTTAATCTACATAGAAATAAACACACACACACACACACACTCAAAATCTGATCTAAGCAATCAAGGTGAGGAGCAACTGGAATAGATGAAATTAGGCAGGGAAGTCTTACCAGAGAAGAATGCTGAGAAAGATGGAAAGAAGGAAGAACTACATTGTCAGTGAGAAGAAGGAAAGCTAGGAAGTTGGGCAGCAAAGTGTAGAAAGTGGCAGCTATTAGCATTTGTGTGAACTGTGGACCCATTTTGCTTGATAAAGAATTGAAACTCCTTTCAGAAAAATATGTGTAACTATCCATATGTAAAAATTTGCATGTATGTTCATAAGTGGAAGTTAGGAGTGCCCTATCTAGCACAATGCCATAAAATGTGCATTTTAAAGACAAAGCATGGACCCAAGTATGTCGAAAACCTAGTTGTATTTCAAAGGACACTCAAAGATTCAGAGATTAAGCTATAATTTTCTTCTTAACACAAGGGCAAAAAGTAGTGAAAAATATGTAGTCTTACTCCCCGGAAGAAAAGTGAACCTGAATATGATGCTTCTGGACAAGTGCCTACAGGCTAGACAGATTTCCCACTATTTCTGGTAGTTGAACAAGTTACTTGAAAAGCTCTGCCAAACCCAGTCCCATTTACTTCACTTTCTCCCCTGCGGCATAGAAGTTCCCCAACGTAGTAAGAGTCCCTGGAAACACGAGTTTAACATGATCCACTGTCAACTTGAACAATTTGGAACTCCTCCTGGTAACTGACCGAAGCATTGTTATAACTAGTTGTGACTTCCTTAAATTTCTATTTTTAAACAAGTGTCACTATAGAGCCAGAATGACCTGTTTCCAGGTTAATGAACAAGCAAGCATAAATAGATACTCACAAAGAGATGATAATTTTTATTTAAGTACTAATTACAAATTTAAGAGCCTTTTATGGTCCTACACATCTAAGCATATATAACCTTTTTTCTTTGTTACTCAATATTTTCTCTATAGTATCTCGTAGAAACCATATACAAACTGTAAAGTCACTCCTTAGTAAATGTATGTGCATCTTAAAGGAATGTGGTATCTTAGTAAATTTATGTGCATCTTATGAGAATATGGTATCTCATTTTGACTTCTACAGCAAGCTGTGGAACACTGAGGTATAGGCAGTCTGCTCAGAAAACTGGTTGTCAAGGAAACTGCACCTTCATCCAATAAAAAACCAAAGGGATCTTCCAACAACATCTTGGGGAGGAAATATTTAAGCATTTCCTGCCCCTGTGCATGTTTTACTTTGATCTATAGATGATGATATTAGTGGTTTCATTAGTTTCTTTATAAATCAGTTTTTAAAAATGTTTTTCTCCATTAAATATTAAACAGGAAGACAAAACTGATGTGTTTACAGGTATTAACACTCACTTTACATTTCATGGCTCTTCTCAGAGCATCCTTAGCATATGTTAGAAAAAGGTTACATGAATCAAATAGAAAAAGGTTCTAAATCTCTTTTACATGGCAAGCATTCGATTTTCTAACAATCAAAATAAAAAACCGCAACACACAATTCCTCACTCTCTTTTCTTCTTGACTAGCTCACGTGGTTCTGACGTGTACAGAGACTAGATAATGGGAGAAACATGGAGTGAAATGCTTCGAGAATGACCCAGAATTAAGTTTCGGAGACAATATTTATTAGCTATCGCTTCATGTGTCTAAGCCCCCTTTTTTCTTATCTGTAAAAGGAAAATAATAATACTTCATCCACGCAATTGCGGTGAACGAACACTAAAGCAAAATATGATAGTGTTTGGTAAATCCCAAGAGACAATGGCAATCAGGATGAGAGGTACCTGAAACGTGGTGCTGCATGGTGATTAGGAGGGTGCATGCATATAGGAGCTAGACAGACCTGCATTATAACCCTGAATCATCTACTTGTTGACTGTGTCATTTCAGGAAAACTTTTCTGTATGTCTCAATGATCTAATCTGTAAAATAGCCATAATGATATATAGGGGTAGTTTAAAGGATGTTATGAGGCCTTAATGAGATACTACATGGAAAGCCATTAGCAGCGTCTAAAGTATCTCTCACTATCAGGAAATGGAAGAATGCTTAACTTCTTAAATCCAAACAGATGAAATACTTTCTGGAAAAAGCAGTGATGTATCTTATGAGTAGCAATAAGAAGTGAGTTGGTTCATTTTGAGAGGGTTTGATACATTTTGAGAGAAAAATTTCAGTCTCAGAAGTAGAAGTCATAAAAGGTGGAAGTTCTTGAAATAGCAGTTAACATCTTGAAGAAAAGGGTGATTTTCTATATTATTTAGTAATTTGGAAAAGACTATTGATTTGTTCTTCCCAGCAATACTGCAATGTGATGACATTATTGATACATACACATGAATTTTAATAGATAATTTGTATATCATATATCATACATCTTTGTATTTTACCTGCCACCACCCATTTCAAATCTTCATGATTTTATTCCAAGATTACTACATTATCTTTGTCATTATTATCTCCCACAAATCATTACAGTATTAATATTACTAAAGTAACATTTTTCATCATGGGATTCTCTAGGGAAAGAAAGAGTTCTACTTACATGTTCCATTACAACCAAGAGCCGCTCCAGTCCCACATACACCTGCTATTTGAATCCTGTCTCCCATTTCATACAAAAAGAATCCCCACCTTTATGCAGCTTATCCCAAACTACCATTAGCATTCTGGGGCACTCTTACCCCTTTTCCTTGTTTACTCAAATACCATCTATTTTTTAAAAACTGTGCTCAAGTTCTATCTTTTAACAAATGCTTCCCTAACCTGGCCAGTAAGCTCCTGATCTCTCCTTCCTCTGACTTCCCATAGCATTTCTTATCTCATTTTCATCTGTCACTTGGTCAGATTTTGTTTGCTTTTTATATTTTTGCCTAATCTTTTCAACTAGAGACAATAACCATTTATTAAACTTTTAATAGCCCTTGCTGCTAGCACAATGCCTGGCACATGACATGTATTCAAAATATATTTGCAGATATACACAGCTTCTGAAACCATAGCCTTGGCATTGTTTATATTCTGTCTACATTACATTTTCAAATAAGTAGAATTCTCTCTTCACTCACACTAAAATTAAGTGATGTATTCTAAATACATGTCTGAATAACAGACACTATGCTTTCAGATTCAGCTGTCAACTCTTATTTTTGAGTAGCTAAAGGAGAGAATGATCTGACATTTCGAAAATCTTGGTACATATCCTACTTTCTCTAGCACAAGAAAAGGTCTGTTAACCTAAAATTCCTAGCTGTGAAAGTCTTCTCTTTGCCTTACAGCTCAAGTTTTCCTTGAATGAAATGTTATCTCCTACACATATAACCTAAGAATAAAATAGCATCATAGAAGCAAGCAAAGAGGTAGTTATTTTTATTGATGTGGGCAAAAGGCAAACTTAAGATCTATTGTAGAAAGCATGGTTCACAGGAAAATCACAGAATTAGAAATTCTTGGTTACTAAAATAGGTCTTGTTTGATAAGTATCTTCTTTCATTTCTTCACATATAAAATGGCTGCAATCATGATTTTAAACAATATGTCACTTCCCATTGTTTTCCTACTTCTATTGGGTGAATTCTAGAGGGAGTCATAATGAAGCCTCCTTCTTACACCTCCTAGAAAATTAGATTTATAGGCAACATTCATTCAGTGTCTACACTGTTCTCTGGGATTATTAACACAATATAAAATGTCAGCCTTCAAAGAGCTACAGGTCTAAAAGGGGCATAGGTTAAATGAAATTAGAAAATCTGTTGGGTTAAAGAGGGGGAAAACAAGCAAGTCTGTGTGGACGAAAACTCTCCTGAAACTTAATCCCATATAACATTTGCATAAAACATGTGACTTGTAGAGCACTTGTATTTATCCCATTTTGATTCTCATAAAGACCTTGTGAGTAAGCCTTGGCTACACCTATATTCTTCCTTCTCTCAATCTGGTTTTTATTAGTGTCTGAGGAAAACTGTGGTACAAAGAGATAAGACAGTTTTGCCAAAATGGTAGCACTACTAGTGGCTGAAGCAGGACTCTAGATTATAAATGGTGATCAATGTGTCAGAGGCATTTGAACCAAGCAACTTCATCTTAAATAGGGGCTGGATAAAACGAGGCTGAAACTTACTGGGCTGCATTCCCAGGAGGTTAGGCATTTTAAGTCACAGGATGGATAGGAGGTTGGCCCAAGATACAGGTCATAAATACCTTGATAAAACAAGTTGCAGTCAAGAAGCTGGCTAAAACCCAGCAAAACCAAGATACGAACAAAAGTGACCTCTGGTCACCCTCACTGTTCATTATATGCTAATTATAACGCATTAGGATGCTAAAAGACACTAGTACCATAACAGTTTACAGATGCCATGGCAACATCAAGAAGTTACCCTATATGGTCTAAAAGGGGAAGGAGCCCCAGTTCCAGGAATTGCCACACCTTTCCTGGATAACTCATGAATAATCCACCCCTTGTTTAACATATAATCAAGAAGTAAAAATAAATATCCTTAGTCCAGCAGCTCAGGCTACTGCTCTGTCTATGCACCAGCTATTGTTTATTTCTTTACTTTCTTAACAAGCTTGCTTTTACTTTACTCTGTGGATTCGCCCCAGATTCTTTCTTATGCGAGATCCAAGAACCCTTTCTTGGAGCCTGGATCAGACCCTTTTCTGGTAACAAATACTCTTAACATGAGTCAAGTACTTCTCAAGACACTGCTACAGAACCAAACGTATGGCACCTCTAAAGATAGCCCCCACCTCCACCACTGTCCCTTTCCCAATAATTTACTGTTTAAAAGAAGTCTGATTTATACAGGAAGGGCAGTGGTTCTCTAGCCCTTTCACTTTGAAAGTCCCAGAAGTGGGGAGAAAAACAAGCTTCAAACAATCTCCTTAGGAATTTGATAAAATGTTATGTTCATGTCTAAACATTTCTAGAAGTTCATGCAACAAGGTTATGATTCTAGAGTAGAAATCATAGCAATGAGAGAGGACAGAACCTTTATGTTGGTGACATTAAAAGAGTCTTTTTACAGATCTAGCCCCCAGACAAAGAACATGCTTCCCTCCTCCTGTGACTTCCCTTCTTATGCTGACAGTGCAGCAGTAGCAAAAAAGACTGCTGGGAACCAACAGCACCCAAATAAAGAAACTTTTCATTCAGAAGAGGAGGGCATTTGAAGGGTATATAGCCTTCAGGGACTTTATGCAACCACATCAACCATTGAAAGGTTTATATGAATGCTTTTTTGCTTTTTAGTAATGTCTAAGAACTAGGTGGCTGGCCTTTATTTCTGGTTGGAATTGATTTTCATTGCTGATGAAATCATTTAACAAAAGTTAACACTCTTAGGAAATTCCTCTGCAACAAAAAATAAGACTTCTCTTAACAATGGGAAGGTAGTATTCTAAGGAAGGATAAGTGCGATCTTTCTGAGTCTACTAAACTCTTGAACCACTGTTTTCCCTGCAGTGGGGATTCAGTTGTAGCCGTGGTGAGCAAATAATCAACAGCTAACATTCTACCATGAACACATTCATGTCCTAGATGCAGCTATAATGTAAGTTATCAGATGTTAGGTCATTTATCTTTACCAGGTAACAAAAACAGAACTAGTAAGTGGCAAAGCCAGAACTCAAATCCAGGCAGTGTTTCTCCAAAGGCCGTGCTTTCTAATTCTGACTCATGTCTTTCCTCAGCTAGACTTTTACCCCTTTCTCTCTCTGAAAGTTTTGTTGAGATTGTAGAAGGCTGAAGGAGGTGAGGAAAATATAGAAGACCTAGCAATAACAATCTTCCATGGATGATTTCAGCCTATTTTTGTAATACACACCAAAGACTGGGAAAACAGTGAGAAATTGGACTGAGGACCTAGAAAACCAGCTCAGGTTAGGAAATGTCAAGTCAGTGGGACTTGCTGAAGGGATGGAGATGAAAGCAAATAAGATTCTCCCATTCCCCCTTTAATTTTTATTTTATAAAATGAAAAGCAGGAAATGAGAAGGATCTTCAATTTTTTGTAATAAGCCATGCTTTATGTCCTACAAGGCGAAATCGTATATATCCTCCCCATTGTCTGTGCAAAAACTGCACTCCTTATAGAAAGGAAATAAATAGCAAGTAACTCTGAGACTGCAGCAAGTATTTGGCAAAAATATTTGTAACACAAGTACATCAAAGTCACTAATTCATATTTCACTGTGCTATGAACCTGAAAATTCTCATTAAAAATAGCATTTCCTGAAGTGCCACCAGGATATATTGACTGTCAAAAATGGCACTTCCCGATTGTCTACTGAAGCCCAAGTAAAGTATTTATTATGCTGTTACATTCAAGTCTTTTTTTAATTTTCATGGTGTAATGAAAATGCATTTGTCTGCAGTAGCAGCCTTGATTCTTTCCCATTATATTTGTTCATATAATCACTAATCTGCCAAATTTAATAGTTTACTAGTCACTACAAAAACATCTTCTGACTTTAAGTTGGAATAGGAATAAATCGGTTATACATGCTTCAGGAAAATAAATAGATATGTGTACAAATTTCAGGAAGGATTTTGTGATGTTTACACATTTTGCAATTTGGGCTGAGAACTTGCCATTTTCAGTGTAATGGGATTTAAAATACAAACAGCTAAGTTTTATCGACCACTCTCCATGCGCCAGGCACTGTGCTAAGTATTCTGTATATATTAACTCATTTAATCCCCATATTAGCCCTATACAGTCAGTACTATTGATCCTATGGATCCTACCATTTTACAGAAGCATACTGAAGTTGACTCAGTGAGTAAGTGGTATATCTCAGATTTAAACTCAAGCAGTCTGGCTGTAAAGTGGGATTTCTCCACCTCAGCACTATGAACATTTTAGACTAGATAACTTTTATTGTGGGGTGCTGTTTTGTACAGTGTAGGTTGTTTATCTGCATACCTGGCCTCTCCCTCTAGCTGCCAGTAGCACCACTTCTACCATTCTTCCTTCCGGTTGTGACAACCAAAAATGCCTTCAGGCCAATTTTCCCTGAGGGATGAAAATGCCCCCTGGATGAGAAGCACTGCTCTAGAATACACATTCTCAAAACAGGCAATATTGCCCTCAAGAGGACAAAATTTGGATCTAGGGGGTACAAAAACATTCTACTCTTTAATTTATGGAGCACAGATACATAAGCAGCACGTAAACAGATATACAGTGTATTTGTCACAATAAAATTTCATTTAAAAAAGTGTCTGAAACTCTCTTTAGGAAGAAAATAATGAACAAAAGGTTGAGAAACACTGGGGTAGAACTTGTACTCGTGTACACTACGCTATACCACACAGTAACAGGCCAGATGTGTTCACAAAATCTGAACTCTGGAATGAACCCTAATTTGAATACTCCCTGAAAATGATCAAGGAGATACTCTCTCTGCCTTCCTCCTAGAATGAGACCATTACCTTCACCTTCCTGAGGTTTCACCATCATCATTTCAGGCCTATGGATTGGAAAACTTGGTACTTGTGAGGTTTGGGTTCAACAAAACACTTCTATTTTTCAAACATTTTCATTCCAGCAAAAACTGCAAAACCATATTAGCAAAAAGCATTTTTTCTTAAACTTTTTAACCCTGGGTGTGTTTCAAAGGAAATTTATCCATATGGTTCTCATTCATTTACTCTTAATTCATCAAGATGGTGTTTTGTAAAAACCAGTTGACAACGAAGGAGCTGTATGCATGTTTTGTTTTGTTTTTGTTTTTTGTTTTATAACTTGAACCAGGAAGTTGGGCTTTGCTAGGGCTAAATAGGTTTAAAACACTCTAACTTTTTCAATACTTAGCTAAATGTAATTTTCTCTCTTTACTAATCATTAATTTGGAATCTACTTTTTTTGATGTAAAACGTATGTTAGAAAAAGTAAGAGTGAACGAATGCACTTCATCAGAAGAGTAACTAAAAACTGGAACACAAGAACAAGGATGTGGCCAGAAAATAGTATGTTTGCAGAATATACTGCTTTTGTAATCTAATTTGCTATAGGTTGTACTTAGTAACATAAGAATTACATATCTCTTTTAGAAGGTAGGGTTACAATTGTCAAATATTTCCGTTTGAGATAATGTTGTGTATTTATAGGAGACTTGCTAGAAGTTCCTTCCACTTCTTCCTCCATCCCTATCCACCTCCCTACAATCTTTTAACTTTGCAGTCCCCTTTTGTCTCTTAGAACATAGCCCCACCATCATTGCTAAAATAAACAGTGGGTTTCATTAGGGCTAAATGTATATGAAAGAAACAGAATAAAAATCTAGCATGCATCTTTAAAAGGTGCTTTACAATTGCATGTTCAATTATATATTGAACATATACATCCAGGTAAATGCTAAACTTCTAGACATGTTATATTAAAAAAGGCAATCAAATGATTCGGAAAATTTCTACAAAATTCTGAATAACAAAACTCTCAACTATTTTATGAAGAGAAAAAAATAAACTGTTTCCATACTAAAGAAGATGATGAGATCATTTTCCCTTTAGTATTTCCTACACGAATCTAGCTTTTGTGTGTTAAGCAAATGCATTAAAAATAGGTAAAAATAATGAAATCAAGAAATAAAGTCAATATACTGAAGATATTTAAATGCAACAGAAAGGTATAGAACTGTGCCAGCAAAAGATTGGTTTAGAGATAGTTCCAAATCATTTAGTAATATACACAATTCTATGTCCACAAATAAGTACAGTGTCCTCTTGAATCCATATATCTATGAGATGGCCCAGAAATCTACGTTTTACAAGCTTCCCACCCAAGGTATATGCATAGTGTGTTTGAGACCCACTGATTTAGATAATGGTAATAACTGATTGTTGGACTAACACAAAGGATCAGTTTATCAAATCAGACTCACATGAGGCAGAGATCTTACCCAATATCAAGCCTTAATAAATTGTTACAAAAATATAGGCAGTTTTTAAAATCTTAAAGGGAACAGAGAGAGGTCTGGGATATTGAGAGGGGGCTCCCAGGTCCTTCTTACCCACATTAGACATGCCCATCTGGTTCAGAATAGATGCATTCTCTAAGTGAGGTTCAGGGTTTCCTCATACAGCGGGAACATTTTTTTTTTCCTTTTTTTTATTATACTTTTAAGTTCTAGGGTACATGTGCACAACATGCAGGTTTGTTACACATGTATACATGTGCCATGTTGGTGTGCTGCACCCATTAACATGTCATTTACATTAGGTATAGCTCCTAATGCTATCCCTTCCCCCTCCCCCCACCCCACAATAGGCCCTGGTGTGTGATGTTCCCTTTCTTTTTTTTTTGAGACGGAGTCTCGCTCTGCTGCCCAGGCTGGAGTGCTGTGGCCGGATGTCAGCTCACTGCAAGCTCCGCCTCCCGGGTTCACGCCATTCTCCTGCCTCAGCCTCCCGAGTAGCTGGGACTATAGGCGCCCGCCACCTCGCCCGGCTAGTTTTTTGTATTTTTTAGTAGAGACGGGGTTTCACCGGGTTAGCCAGGATGGTCTCGATCTCCTGACCTTGTGATCCACCCGTCTCGGCCTCCCAAAGTGCTGGGATTACAGGCTTGAGCCACCGCGCCCGGCCATGTTCCCTTTCTTGTGTCCAAGAGGATCTCATTGTTCAGTTCCCACCTATGAGTGAGAACATGCGGTATTTGGTTTTCTGTTCTTGTGATAGTTTGCTGAGAATGATGGTTTCCAGCTGCATCCATGTCCCTACAAAGGACTCAAACTCTTCCTTTTTTACGGTTGCATAGTATTCCATGGTGTATATGTGCCACATTTTCTTAATCTGTCACTGATGGACATTTGGGTTGATTCCAAGTCTTTGCTATTGTGAGTAGTGCTGCAATAAACATACGTGTGCATGTGTCTTTATAGCAGCATGATTCATAATACTTTGGGTATATACCCAGTAATGGAATGGCTGGGTCAAATGGTATTTCTAGTTCTAGATCCTTGAGGAACTGTCTTCCACAATGGTTGAACTAATTTACAGTTCCATCAACAGTGTAAAAGTGTTCCTATTTTTCCACATCCTCTCCAGCACCTGTTGTTTCCTGATTTTTTAATGATGGCCATTCTAACTGGTGTGAAATGGTATCTCATTGTGGTTTTGATTTGCATTTCTCTGATAGAGAGTGATGAGCATTTTTTCATGTGTCTGTTGGCTGTATGAATGTCTTCTTTTGAGAAGTGTCTGTTCATATCCTTTGCCCACTTTTTGATGGGGTTGTTTTTTTCTTGAAAATTTGTTTGAGTTCTTTGTAGGTTCTGGATATTAGCCCTTTGTCAGATGAGTAGGTTGCCTGTTCACTCTGATGATAGTTTCTTTTGCTGTGCAGAAGCTCTTATTTTAAGTAGATGCAGTGGGAGCATTTCAACTACAAAACATCTCTAATTCCAGAGAGCTGTAGAGACCATGTGACATTCTCCAAGAGCCGTGTTTGGCTTCTACTTACTCTTGGTAATCCTTATCTAGGGACATTTTGCTAAGGACATTTCAGAGACAAGGTTCCATTCTCCTAGAACATATTATTATTTACTCAGAGTCCCATTGAAAAGGACTGGGGGCATCCCCTGGTGTGAGTGTGGATCACAGACTGGCTGTTTTAACCCCTTCCTCACAAACATAAATGTAATGAGTACGCCACAGACCTGTGATACGGGTACACAGGATTACTCTATGTTAAGTGCTTTCTCAGGCTCCTGGGCTTGGACCTTCCTATCCTTTCTACCTTAGTTTCCAAACCAACACTCTCCCAAAGTTTTGTTGAACTAAAACTTATGATATAACTGAGATCCTCCTCTGATATTATTTATAATATTTTGTTATTGGCTAATTTTTCTCATGTGAAGGCTGACAGTGATCAATGACTGCTTTTATTTATTGATATGACATCTAAGTTGATAGAAATAGAAATGCATAAGAATGAAATGAATCACCAATTTAAGATTTGAGGATAAAAGATAAATATTGCTGCTCTTTTCAGTTTAAACTAATTCTAGACATGACAGAGACCTTGATATGTTTATAAGATAATCAAATATAAATAAAAATTTTAAATAATTTAAAATACTTCCCTCTCAACCTGACAGCACCACCTTTTTCTTTCACTGAACTCATAAAATTAGATTAAGGTGGTGTAGTTCTGATTTTTTCATTATTAAAAGTTGCATGTTTTCAACTCGGAAATGACATACTTCAAATGTATTATATTTTTAAAAGTTCAAATGGCAAAACTCATTGGTTTGAAGGCTGATATAATATCTCTATGGAAAAGGGACCTACAGGAAGTTTTTAGAAACCATCACGTTGATTCTGATCAATTTTGCAGTGGAAAACACTCACAACCCACCACTTGTACTACCACAGGAAAAAAAATCCTTAGGCTCCTCTGTCAATGCAAGTGGCAGGGGCACTATCCAGCTGTTTGGAGCAGCAGCAGCAGCAAGTGACAATCTAGAAAAGTATTAGGGTGTAGCAGTGAGTCAGTCTCTCCATATAGACAGTTACTATGTAAATCCTTGAGGGATTCAGTTATGAATGCATACAGAAAGCTCACAGCATATAGTTCCTTCCATCCGACACTGCACACTAGTTCGGATAAATATTTAAAGTAGCACGTACCAAAAAGTTAAAAGACAACACCTTAAAGCACTAATTTTGTGGTAGAGACTTTCTATAGAAGATGGAAGAAAGGTGAATTCAGGAAAACTGAGGAAGATGAATTGCAGAAGATGCTCATGTAGAAGGGAAGACAGTGTGAATTTGGTCCCTTTCAACTCACTGCCACCAATAAAGAAGAGGCAGGGGAATGGTTGAATGTTTAATAAATAACCTGTCAAAGGAATACGTAGATGAATGAAATAAAAATGGTGATGGTTAGGTCATGTTAAGTCATTCAGACATTCTACTCTTATTTGTTTTTTACATATCAATACATTTTTCCTATAGCCTGGAGATATAGTGAGATAAAACTATTTTGTATATTTAGTCACATGTCTTTTGGGTCTTCTGCTTAAATGCTCACTATAAGGATTTTTTAGTAGAAAAAATGCATAGTCCTCCTAAGATAGATGTTTTCTATCAGTGATGTTGCTAGTACCTAAGGGAACTATTGGCTGCAAACATCTAGCTCCTATGAGACCTAGCAAAGGAAGTTTTAAAAAAGATAATAACAAAGGATTGTTTTTCAGTGTCTATGTGAAAAACATTAACTGACAATGAGACTTATGATCAACAAAAAGAAATTGAAGATGTTTACTACTCAGATAGAGTTACATGACTAAATGAAATACAGTTTCTCAGCTCTGATTCTAAATCTTTGTCTTTCCACCTGAGAAAAGGGGGAACTGAGATACAATTCATCATTATTTCCATAAAGGAATCCACCCAGGGACTTTCATTCCAAATCAGTCAAAAAATGAGTCTTGAATAAAACTAAACATTTTTATACTGAATTAAATAGAAAAAAAAGGCTTTTCTCTTTACACCTATAGAGAAATGAAAGAAAATAGGAATATTTGAAGTATAGGAAGAAAATATATTTTTTCAAGGGTTGATTTTTAATCTTTATTGTATATGTATTCAAATATAGCAAGAAAGACACATTGGGAAGCTCTTGAGGCAGGCCAGGTAAGAAATGGTGGTGGCTTGGACCAGCCTGGTGACAATGGAGGCAGTGAAAAGACTGATCAGGTTCTGGATATATTGTGCTTTCATTTTGGCTCTCTGCCATCTCTTCCCAACACAGCAGTCCATTCCAAGTGATCCTGTAAAATCTGTCAGATCATGACACTCCCACTTTTTCTCCATTTTATCTAAGCAAAAACCCAAGTCTTTTTAAAATTTTTTAATTTTTGTTTTTATTTTTTATTAAGACAGAGTCTCACTCTGTTACCCAGGTTGGAGTACAGTGGTGTGATCTTGGCTCACTGCAACCCCAGCCTCCTCGACTCAAACGATCCACCTGAGCTTCCCCAGTAGCTAGAACTACAGGCACATGCCACCACGCGTAACTAATATTTGTGTGTGTGTGTGTGTGTGTGTATTTTTTGTAGAGACAGTGTTTCACTATGTTGCCCAGGCTGCTCTCGAACTCCTAGGCCCAAGTGATCCAGGCGTCTTGGGCTCCCAACCTGCTGGGATTACAGGCTTGAGCCATCATCATGCCTGGCCAAAAGCTCAATTTGTTACAAAAAGCAGGGTAACTATACATTTTATTATCCAAACCATTGCCCTACTGAATGTGAAAGGTTATTATTAGTTACACCAGGACAAAGAGCTTAAACTTGGGCTATTCCAGACAAAATGATGAGACCCTGTATAACCTGGCCTTTGACTACCTCTTTGACCTTGTCTACTACTTTCTCCCTGACAGTCAACAATAGCCACTGTAGCCTCTGGGATTTGGTCTCTGCTAGGAATGTTCTTATTATACAGATCTAAATGGCTCCCCACTAATTTCTTCAGGTTCTTTTCAAAGTTACCACTCAGTGAAAATTTCCTTTGCCAACTTATCTAATAGAGTAACTGTAACCAACTTTTTCTATCTTCTTTAATTCCTTATTTCTCCCTATAAACTTCTCACTAAACTAACATACTCTGTCTCTATAGTGCAGGTTTGTTAAATAGGTAAATTTGTGTCATGGGGGTTTGTTGTAGAGATTATTTCATCACCCAGGTATTAAGCCTAGTAACTGTTAGTTATTTTGCCTGATCCTCTCCCTCCTCTCACCTTCCACCCTCCAATAGGCCTCAGTTTGTGGTGTTCCCATCTGTGTGTCCGTGTGTTCTCACTATTTAGTTCCCACTTATAAGTGAGAACATAGAGTATTTGGCTTTCTGTTCCTGTGTTAGCTTGCTAAGGATCATGGCCTCCAGATCCAACCATGTTCCTGCAAAGGACACGATCTCATTCTTTTTTATGGCTGCTATATGTGTACCACATCTTCTTTATCCAGTCTATCACTGATGGGCATTTAGGTTGATTCTATGTCTTTGTTATCATGAAGAGTGCTGCAATGAACGTATGTGTGCATGTGTCTTTATAATAGAATGATTTATATTCCTTTGGTTATATACTCAGTAATGGGGTTTCTGGGTTGATTGCCATTTCTGTCTTTGAGGAATCACCACACAGCCTTCCACAAAGATTGAACTAATTACACTCCTTCCAACAGTGTATACACATTCCTTTTCTCCACAATCTCACCAGCATCTGTTGTTTTGTGGCTTTTTAATAATAGGCATTCTGACTGGTGTGAGATGGTATCTCATCGTGGTTTTGATTTGCATTTCTCTAGTGATCAGTCATGTTGAGCTTTTTTCATGAGATTACTGGCCACATGTATGT